>NW_024840315.1:0-1140 GCF_019175285.1 Sceloporus undulatus
CAGTGCATATAGAGTAGAATACAATAAAATTTTAAAACAATTAAACTCACCCCATAAAACACATTAAAATATTTTTTTATAACAACCAAAGGTTTAAAAGTTAAATAAACACCCCCAATAGAAAGCCTCTTTACTTATATATTAAAAACCTGTTTAACAAAAATGTATTTGCATGCCGGCAAAATGTAAGCAGAAAAGGAGGGATCCTAGTCTCCCATGGAAAGCAGTTCCAGAGGGTGGGAGAAACTACTGAGAAGGCTCCCTCCAAGTGAGACTGTGATGATGAAGGGGCCAAGAGAAAGCCTTGCCCTGAAGATCTTAAGAGGTATGGTGGGTTTGTATCAGGAAATATGATCTTTCAAATAGTCTGGACCCAAACTATACTGGACTTTATAGATCAAGACCAGCACTTTAATTTGTGCCTGGAAATGAACCATTAGCCAATGAAGCTGATTTTACAAGGGAGTTATACACTACCTATAACTAGGGTTGCCATAAGTCAGGAGCTCCAAACCGGGACAAATGTAGGGCAACATTTTCAAATGTAGGACACATTTTATAAAAATGGAGGACGTGCAAAAAATTGAGGATTTTTAAAAAATGTTAATATAAATGCATGTTTTTTAAGCATGATCAAAATAGAGGATATTTTGGCATTATTCCTAGACAGATGGCAGAAATGGACTTGCCCTCGGGTTCAACTTTACTTCTCAGAAGTGTGTACTGTACTTGGTCAAGGGATTGTGGTTTTTCTTCACTGCGCATGAGTTTGTAAAAATCACAGCAAGTTACATTGGCCGTGCCTCAGAGGCTTGTTGATATCAATATAACCACCACCACCACCACCACCATCATCATCACTATAATTGTCCAAGAAAGGCAGACTTGTTAGCATTCAAAGTGCCATAAATACACAGAAAATGCACTTCCATATATTTAATAATAAAAAATAATAGGGAAAAAATAAAAAACAAGGCAGGGGTGTATATGTTTAATAATAAAAATTAATGTAATAAAATAAAACAAGCAATAATAAAAATTAAAGAAATAAAATAAAACAAGCAATAATAAAAATTATAAAATAAAACAAGCAATAATAAAAATTAAAGAAATAAAATAAAACAAGCAATAATAAAAATT
>NW_024840316.1:0-1140 GCF_019175285.1 Sceloporus undulatus
TCAGCTGCCAAAAGGAGGCCAGAGATGGGGCCATCCTGACTTCTCTAAGGAGGATGTTCACTTGGAGGTCTAGTTTAACAAATAGGTTTATATATAAAACATTTTCTAGCTAGATTCATATATAATAATAATAATAATAATAATAATAATAATAATAATAATAATAATAATAAAATTTATTTGTATCCCACCCCTCTGAGAACAATCGGGGCGGCTAACAGGTTAAAAATATACAACATATCAAATCCCTGGTCCCCTCCCCCCCTTAAAAAGGTATTAAATCTAACAAAGAATTAAAACCATACAGGTTAAAACTGATTGAAAGGTCAAACAACAAAACAGTACAACAGAACAATAATCAATATAACAGTGATCAATGGGAGCAGCAGTATCTCTTTACGGGAGTTTCCTGAGGCCGGGTTGGCTATTCTGGAAAGGCCTGCCAGAAGAGATCCATCTTAATAGCCTTTTTAAAGCTGTCTAAAGATGTAAGCAGACGGATCTCTTCCGGCAGGCCGTTCCACAGTCTGGGGGCGACGATGGAAAATGCCCTCTGGGAGGTAGTCGAAAGCCTAGATTTTTGTGGCTGAAGTAGGCCTCTCCCAGAGGAGCGGAGTGCGCAGGGAGAATTGTAGGGGAGAAGGCAATTCCAAAGATAGTTTGAACCCAAGCCATTTAGGGCTTTAAAGGTGATAACCAACACTTTGTACTGGGCCCGGAAACTAATAGGCAGCCAGTGGAGGGACTTTAGAACCGGAGTAATATGGTCTCTCCTAGATGTTCCAGAAATTACTCTGGCTGCCATATTCAGTACTAGTTGCAGTTTCCGGACCAAGTACGAGGGTAGCCCCATGTAAAGCGCATTACAGAAATCTAGACGTGAGGTTACCAGCGCGTGAACAACAGTCTCAAGATCCTTTACTTCCAGGAAAGGGCGCAGCTGGCATATCAGCCGAAGCTGATAACAAGCACTCTTGACTGTCACATTTACCTGATTTGACATCAGGAGCGACGAATCAAGGAGCACCCCCAGACTGCGAACACAGTCCTTGATGGAGAGTGTGACCCCGTCTAGGACCGGAGGTTGCAACCGGATTCCTGGTTTCGGGGCCGCTACTGTGAGCACCTCCGTTTTTTCTG
>NW_024840317.1:0-1140 GCF_019175285.1 Sceloporus undulatus
GTATTTGCATCAAACACCCTTTGCATTCAATTTGTTTCACACCATTCTTCCCCCACAAAGGAAATATTCTAAAGTGACATAAACCTTTCCGAACCCACAGTTTCTGCCCCCAAGCACCAATTTCAGTATAAATATCAGCCTTCAGTTGCTGTTCTTCAGTGTCAGTCCAGTTATAGACAGACCCTCTGTTTGTTTTCATGGCTAAACACTTCAATGCACTCACCAACCCCAATTGTCATGGGAACTACTGACCTCTCCTTATTTCAAATCCTCAACAATTGGAATAAAGATCTGGATAGATAACGTATCACCATTATCAAAGCCTTACATCTATTCACCACACCCACGTTTGTTACCTAGTTCTTGTGTTTGTGCGTGAACACTTATATGCATGTGTCTGTGTGTTTTGCTTTACCCCTAAATAAAACACAAAAACCTATTTCAAATGCCTCTGAAGATCTGTTTGATTCAGGCCCTGCTATAGATTGGATGAGTCCAGAGGTCACTATTGCCCCAGTAAAACTATTTCGCTCTATTTAGCTAAGTACCAAACTCCCCTAAAAGCATAGCACTTGCGTCCCACAACATTCCAGAATTGGCAGTTTAGGATTGGATATTTAGAAACCTTACAAGGTGGAGAATAATAGTGCCTCACTAAAACTAGAAATTTCACGATTCCACAGGAAGTTGTTATGACAATTAAATTTCGTGTGAAAGGGAACTAGGAATCGTAGTAGAGCACAAGTTGAACATGTGTCAACAGTGTGATGCAGCAGCTAAAAAGGCCAATCTGATCTTAGCCTGTATCAATAGGAGTATAGTGTCAAGATCAAGGGAAGTAATAGTGTCACTCTATTCTGTTTTGGTCAGGGCTCACTTGTAATAATCCTGTGTCCAGTTCTGGGCACCACAATTAAAACAGATGTTGAGAAGCTGGAGCATGTTCAGAGGAAGGAAACCAAAATGGTGAACGATATGGAAACTATACTCTCTGAGGAATGACTTAGGGAGCTGGGTATGTTTAGCTTGGAAAAGAGAAGGTTAAGAGTGGATATGACAGCCCTGTTCAAATATTTGAAGAGATGTCATATTCAGGATGGAACAGGCTTGCTTTCTCCTACTCCAGAGAAAAGGACATGG
>NW_024840318.1:0-1140 GCF_019175285.1 Sceloporus undulatus
CTATTTCTATTATTTGAAATCTCCCCTCGGGATCGTTATTCAATTCTTTCGTAAGGAAATTCCTATTTACATAAACCGCTAATCCTCTCTTTCTCTTCTCATTCGACAAGGCAAAACAATTGCCCAATTTAGGGTTTCTCAGATATTTTTCCTCCCCTTTCCTTATTTTAGTTTCTTGTAGAAGGAGTATATCGTAGTTTCTCTTTTCCAAAAAGTGAAATATTTGTTTTCTCTTTTTTTCCCTGTTTATACCCCCCACGTTCCAGGATGCCAGTTTGAGCATCATTTTGTACCAGAATTTACTATCTTCAAGGAATATTCCAATTCTATACCAGAGTAGATATTTGAGATACCCAAAAACTATGTTAAATAAGCAAATTCTAGAGCTTCTCCCCCCCTTTGAAACTCAGGCACATTTGTGATTCCCAAATCCCCCAAATAAAAAATTAAGAAATTTATAGACCTGAATTAGTTTTCAAATGTTCTTGGATGGGTTAGCAGAGTATTTTCCAAGTCCAAATTCATAAGCAGATCTGAGTTCAAATTTCTCTCTTCTCTTTGACGGGTATCTTTTTCCTCTGAAAGCTGGGCTAGCGAATCCCTTCTTACTGGTGATTCGTCCGCGTCTGCTTCACTATTCTTCTCTCCGTTAGATTCCCCTCCTCCAGAGTCTGAATACAGAAAAGTTCTGTAGAAATCTCTCGCCTTCTCAATCGTATTTATTTTGAATCTCTTCTGATTAAATAAAAAAGACACACCTTCCGGATTCAACCATCTATAGTTGACTTTTTTTCTTTGTAGTACTGTCGTTAAAAATTTATACTGTTGTCTCTGTTTTATAATCTGAAGAGGTAAATCTCTAAAAATATAGACCGGGGAATCATCTATCATTAAGTTGTCTCTGAAATTCTTTTGAATGATCCTTTCTTTTATCCTTGTAGTGGTAAAACAAATTACAATATCACGCGGCAAGCCTTTTTCTTGAGCAATTTTAGAGCTGACCCTGAAGATTTTATCCGTTTGCGTCTCAACCAGATCTATCGGAATATCTAGGAACGAGGATAGAGCTGGAAGAACTCTTTCTTCGAGATCTTCATTCTCTACCTCTGGAAGGCCTCTTATTTTGATGGCCTTATCTCT
>NW_024840319.1:0-1140 GCF_019175285.1 Sceloporus undulatus
CCTCCCCTCAGGGAGGCTTTCTTTTCCCCGCCTGGGCTCCGTTTTTGCCGGCGGAGCTCAGGCGGGGAAAGAAGTCTGGCCTCGGCAGGCGAGGCTTCTTTCCTTCCCTCGGCTCCAGCGGAGCCAAAGAGGGGAGGGAAGCCCCCTGCCAAAGGAGAGAGGCCTACAGATGCCTCTCTCTTTCTCCCGCCACCGCTGTTGCACACTTTGCAACAAAGCCCGGGGCCGGGGGAAATCCCGGGGGCGGGGCCAACCCGGGGTGGGACCGTGCAGACCCGCCCAAAACCGGGAAAGTCCCGCCCACAGGCGGGATATGGCAAGCCTAACCTTAGTAGTAACTTTCAGCTCTAGGATCCTATGTATTCCTGCACGGCCAAAGAGGGTTGGCCTATATGCCCCTTAGTAGTAACTTCCTTTTCTCGGATCCTATGTATTCCTGTACAGCTGAAGAGGGATGGCCTATATGACCCTTATTAGTAACCTCCAGTTCTCTGATCCTATGTATTCCTGCACGGCCGAAAAGGGCCGGCCTGTAGGTCCCTTAGGGGCCGTATGTTGTGCAGGCTTGATATAGACATCTGATTTGCCATAACTGCATTGATGGGTCTAATGAACTCCACTGCTGATATACCAAATTTTTAATTTTTATAAGCACAGTCATTCATCGCCAAAACCACAAATGGATGGATATTAACATCAGTGAAGACTTTTAAAGGACATGTTTATTTACTAGTTTTCGTCTTTGTTTTACACCCTCTCCGATACAGAAACAGACTGGTCTGTTAAAATGGAGTTCCAGTTGTTATTATTATTATTAGGGGTCCTTCCCTTACGTGGGGGATCTGTTCCAGACCCCTGAGTAAGAGAAATAGTGTGTGTACTGAAGCCCCATTGAAAATAATGGGTCGTGAGCTCACAGTGTGGTGCGGTGCACATGCCATGAGCACGCACGCCATTGCTTTCCCCCACGCGGCGCTGTATAGGTCTATTCCACTCCACCAAATACATCCAAAGGAAAGCCTGGGAAAGCTCTACTGCCAACCCTAACCCTAACCCAAAGGGACCCTCAGTGGCCAGGAAGTGACAGATCGCGGCGACCAGAGGCTCCCTGTTCTGGCAGTTGTCCTCCAAAGCCTATTT
>NW_024840320.1:0-1139 GCF_019175285.1 Sceloporus undulatus
ATCCTATAGAGGAGACTCCAAGTCAACAATCTTCAACAAGCTGCCATGAGAGACAACTTCCAGGCAAATTTGCAAACAAAACTTGAAGACCATCCTGTGGACTCTTCTCCTACAGTGCTTTGACAACATATCAAAAACACCATCCTGCTGTCTGTGGAAGAATCCTTAGGATTCTCCATCAAGAAAAATCAAGACTGGTTTGATGAAAACAACCAAGAGATCCAGGAGCTGTTGGCAAAGAAGAGAACTGCTCACCAGGCACACCTCGCCCAGCCATCCTGACATGTAAAAAAAGCAGCCTTTCGTCTCGCATGTAGTCAACTCCAACAAAAACTCCGAGACATTCAGAACAAGTGGTGGATCAACTTAGCAGAAAAGACACAACGTTGTGCAGATCTGGGTGATTCCAGAGGATTTTATGAAGCTCTTAAAGCAGTGTTTGGACCTACATATCACATCCAAAGCTCCCTATACAGTACAGATGATCAAACACTAATCACAGATAAAGCTTCCATTCTGAACCGATGGGCTGAACATTTCCAAAGCCTCTTTAGTGCCAACCGAGTAGTCCAAGACTCAGCTATGCAACATATGACACAACAACTGATGAAGAAGGAATTGGACATAGCTCCTACTTTGGAAGAAACCGTTAAGGCCATACAGCAGATGAAAAATGGCAAGGCAGCCAGGATTGATGGAATTCCACCTGAAGCTTGGAAACATGGAGGTCATGTACTCCATGCTAAACTCCACGAGCTCCTTGTGAGTTGCTGGGAAAAAGGTGAACTGCCATCAGATCTCTGAGATGCGGTCATCATCACCCTGTACAAGAAAAAAGGAGCAAAATCGGATTGCTCAAACTATCGAGGTATAACACTGCTCTCCATTGCTGGAAAAATCCATGCAAGGATACTGCTGAACAAATTAGTCCCTGCTATTGCAGAATAACTTCTTCCTGAAAGCCAATGTGACTTTAGAGCTAATAGGAGCACTACAGACATGGTATTTGCCCTTAGACAACTGCAAGAGAAATGTAGAGAGCAGAACAAAGGACTCTATGTAACATTTGTCGACCTCACCAAAGCCTTCGACACTGTGAGTAGAAAAGGTCTGTAGCAGATCCTGGAACGACTAGGATG
>NW_024840321.1:0-1139 GCF_019175285.1 Sceloporus undulatus
CAAAATATAACTTTATTGGCCTCCCAAAATGGGAAAAAGTTGCATCGTGCAAACTTTCAAAGCTTCACTGGCTTCTTCGTCCGGCAGAGATGCTAAGATATTGAGTTATGTGACATTGGTAGCCAGAATCTTAATAGCATTGAAATGGAAAGAGTTCAATCCTTTTGGTGCAAGATTGGTCATTAAAACTATTGGAAATGGCTGAAATAGACGAATGGATGTGTCTCATGCATTTGTTTATTTATTTATACACTGCCTTTCTCCCAAGGCGGCTCTCAAGATAAAACGCCTTTAAAACAATTTTAAAAAACCTATTCAAAATAAGACCATTAAAACAGTATAAAATTAAGGTTAAAAACATACAAAAGTGAAAACGCATTATCTAATACATCTACCCCACATAAAAGCCTTGAAACCCGAAAGCCTAGGGAAACTTGTCAGTATTTGGGAACTGGTAATGAAATATTTAAGTAACATGTTGGGAGAAATGTCAACTGTTGGTTTTCAGGATTAAGTAAGAGAAGCTGTTATACAGTTATTCAGAATTTGGAATGATCCATATATTTAAGATAGATCCAAAAATCATTTGTATATAAGTAACAGCATTGATTCTACATTCTAGGTGCAGCCTTTATTATTATCTATTATCATGTGTATATAAGAAAGGAACATTACAAAAAATATGTATAAACACCAAGCATAGATATCTTAGGAAGGAGAGAAAGAATGAAAGGAATTCTTATTATATATTTTATGTCATTTTATATTTCATGTCATGTTTATGTTATGTTATAGGTTACAATAAACGAATAAATAACTGTTGTTGTGTGCCTTCAAGTCATTTCTGACTTATGGCAACGCTATCACGGGGGTTTCTTGTCACATTTCTTCAGAGGGGCTTTGCCTTGATCATCCTCTGAGGCTGAGAGAGTGTAGCCTGACTACGGTCACTCAATGGCTTTCATGGTTGGGCTACGATTCGAACCCTGGTCTCCAGAGTCATAAACTTGTGCTCAAACCACTTTGTGATGGAGACACAGGCCTACATGCTGCCTCTGATGTTACTCAGGACCTGTACACACTGGCATTAAAGCCGGCATAGGGGCGGTGTCAGGGCATAGTGTCCTCACAATGCATGC
>NW_024840322.1:0-1139 GCF_019175285.1 Sceloporus undulatus
GGCACTATTTTTTTGTATCTCAAAATTATGCCAAGCATAATTTGCACCTCCTCTGTCCGCCAATACATGTATCTGTTAACCTGCTCCATCCTCAAACCCACGGAGGTAACAGTACCAGCAGTTCCTATTTTATACCTTTTGAAAAGGTTAAAAATTCAGATATACTGTTTATTTCAATAGAGATGTTAATCGCCGTATATGGGAGACACCTATATGTATTTAAGTAGTTCTTTACAAATTTTTCTATCATTATTGTTATCAACAGTTACAAAAAAGGTCATCCATAGGGTAAACAAACATATGTATATATATATATACTGTATATATATTGCCTAAAAAAGGTTACAATGTGAAACAGTGAAAAAGCGCTCAAGTAACATCATCAGTGGCAAGACAAGACACTGTGGAAGCGCCCAATTCACATAATAAATGGCAAGTTAAAAAAGGGCCAGGACGTCTATTGTTAGTATATCTCAATGAGTGATGATAGAAGCTTTAACTACTGCTAGAGGTAGGTGATGATCTTTGCGTTTCTACCAAGGTTTTTCAAGATGAGAACTGTTGTTAAGGTATTCAAAAGAAAATTATTTTTTAAAAAAACTCTATGTTATGGTGCTGAGAGAGTGATTTCTGGACGGTTCATATTGTTGCAAGCTGTGGTTTCAGAACTAGAAAACACAATATCCCATAGCAGATGCTTTCTGTAAGTAGCATAGGACTCTATGGAAGGGGGAAAAAAATTCCATTTAAGCAATGCATCGGAGCGTCCTGTTTTTTATGTGGATGAGTGTGTGTGTAATTTTTCCCAAAGGTTCATTCTGACAGATCTATGTACCTTTTTAATCTGTATTTGTTTCATTAGGATTCCCAATGCATCTGTGGAAGTAGATGTGTAGAGAAGGTATTTGTAATACTGTAAGATCTTTACACATACTGTTATTGGTATTGTATTAGCATGGCAATGCATCTGTAATCAAAAGATAGTGCGGTGACTGTTTCCCAGGCAGGGTTTGCAAAACTGGTGTTCCAAACTTCAAGTCACAACAACAGTAATGAAACAGGTCCAAAAAGGGATGCTACAATTTAGGCAACCACACCAAAAGTTATGTTGGTTCTTTATTGGGGGAGAATGTGGCAAA
>NW_024840323.1:0-1139 GCF_019175285.1 Sceloporus undulatus
TGTGTGTGTGTGTATATATATATGTATTACATATTTATATATATTGTGTGTGTATTACATATACACACACACACACAAACACATGTGTGTGTGTGTGTGTGTGTATAAAACCTGAAGTCAACAGATTTCGATGGACATCTTTTTCTTCTGTGTCAAGCTGGTCAACTCAATGGGGGGAAATGCCTTGCAACCTAAAAGATCATGTTTGCGAATGCTTGCAAACTGCAAATAAGAAGATGAACCAGGCCAAAATCAATTGCTAACCCTTTTTTTATTCTTTGCTACCCTACTCACAGATATTGCCAATATAATAATTAATATAATATAATGCAGATGTGACATGGGTCCCAATAAAATATATAATATAATACAGTTATAACATGGTTCGCGCCCCCCCCCCAGAAATGTTTTGCAGCCTTTTATGCAACACTTAATTTGGAATAAACTCTATTGATCCTTATAGGGTTTTCTCTTGGGATTTTGGGGGAGAAGGAAACCTTAAAAAGTCACTCACCGGAGGGAGAAAGCAGCAGCCCAAGTCGCTCCCTTTGTCCCCAATGGCTTGCAAAGAAGGTCTTGGAGGAAACCCGCCTTTTTCCCCTGGATGGAATTAAAACGAAATTAAAATTTAAAAATGCACTTTAATCCGGTTTCAGAGGGCTTCTGGTCCAGAGGTGCAGACGGAAATCAGGGAGAAAAGTTGCATAGAAAGGACTATAAATATCTGCAAAGCTCCGAAGCTGCAAACAAAAGGGGCTCCTGCCTGACTTCGGTTCGCGCCAAAAAAAGAAGCTCGACTTTCTTTGGAGTTTGGCGGGGAAAAAAGCCGCCCGGCGTTCCACGGCTCCTGATTGGCTGCCCGTGGCGGGAAAAGGAGAAAGTGGGCGCGGCCTAGCTCCCATTCATAGTTTGCTGATCCGGGTTCGCGCATGCGCTCTGGCCAATGGGGACTTTCTCAATGAGATGAGCACAAACAAAAGACAAGCAAAACGTGGAAATGAAGGGTTTTCTTTTCTAGTTTTTAAAGGACTACATCTCCCAGAATCCCAAGGATTGTGGGATCTGTAGTCCAAGAAAAGTTGGGGGGTTAAAAAGAACTACAGCTCCCAGAATCCCAGGGATTGTGGGATCTGTAGTCC
>NW_024840324.1:0-1139 GCF_019175285.1 Sceloporus undulatus
TATCAGAGAGTCCACACAGGAGAGAAGCCATACAAATGCCAACATTGTTGGAAAGGTTTTTCTTGGAACTCAAACCTAGTGACACATCTGAGAATCCACACAGGAGAGAAGCCATACAAATGCCAGCATTGTGGGAAATGTTTTTCTCAGATGCCAAGCCTAGTGAAACATCAGAGAGTCCACACAGGAGAGAAGCCACACAAGTCCTAGTAATGAACCAATATTATTTTTGTCAATAAGGAATACAAAAAATATATTTGCAATCCAGTGATGCTAAGAACAGGCCCTTGTGATTTTCCCACTAATGTTTGTCTGTCCATATGTCTGTTTATGTTTTAAGGTTGTATTCTGTGAAATTTAGGTTTTCATTACTAATAGAATAGATAATTTATTTGGGTTGTAAATTTGGCTGGGGATTGTGGGTTGTGGTAGGTAGACGGGGGGGACTGGGATTTGTTAGTTTTGGGAATGATAGCTTATGCAGTGTGGGATGTTGGCTGAAAAAAGTTGGAGGCCGGTACTAACAGAAAGGGGACTAGATTCTGGGAATGGCAAAGGGGGCCTTGTTACCTTTGGGGCATAGACTGTGGGAATTGGAGGTGCGGGCTAGGATTGGGGTAGAGTTTTATGTTTTGGGGTTTTAATGTATTGTTTGGGTTGGAGTGGGCAGTTCTGGCTTAAAAACTGAATTTCTATGTGTTCTCAATAAAGTTCTTTGCTATTTCAACAAACTGGACTCTTTGATGCACAGAAGTTCTGAATTTGCCCAAAACTGACCCTGTCTTCTCTCCTCAGTCCTCAGCTCCATTCACAGCCATAACAACAGCAGAGACAAACACACACACACACATATACACATAAACAGGGACAGCTATATTTCCAAATTAGATCCTTCCTTTCCTGCCTTTCCCTCCTGAGTCCAGTTCTGCACCTTGGGTTTCATTGCGATCTCCTCAAAGGAAGAAAGGAGGGAAGGAAGGGGAGACCGCTTAATCCCCGGCACATACCTTCCTTTTATGCAAAGTCTGCCAGCAGAATAAGCAGCAGCATCTAGGCCCTGGCAATCCCTGCGAATGCTGAGGAGGGGCCTTTGGGGGCATCTGTGTATGCACAGTCTCAGCCCCTGAAGCCATGGCTGC
>NW_024840325.1:0-1139 GCF_019175285.1 Sceloporus undulatus
CCCCTGGCACATGGCCCCGCCCCGGAGGGTCGAAGCTCCACCCCCCAGCTTCGGCCCCCCAGTCGCCTGAGGGACAGCAACCCGGCCCCCGGCTCAAAAAGGTTGCCTACCCCTGGTTTAAATCTTATTTTCCAAAAGAGAGAAGGGGACATCAATCCACTTCTAGTGTTTTTACATTTTGTTTGGGGGCACTTTCAGGAGTCTGTGCATCCCCAGTGGATACCAGGGCAATAAAACAGCCCCTGGGTCCACTACTCTTGTCCACATCTGACGGAGGGACACCTGATTCTTTATGTACTGAGCTATGAGCCATCCACAGAATGTGGAATTATTTACTTTATTAACAAGGATATTGCCATGAAAAGACACATTTCTTAATAGTGGTTGACCCAAATAGCTTGTGCATGTTCTTTTCTTGCAGATGACTCAGCTGAGAACAAAAAGAAGGTACTGTAAGTCAGTAACCCATTGAAGATAGTTTATTTCAGATTGGGTCTAAGTACGTCCATTTCCTTGTGAAAAGCACACAGCTCTAAGGTTGAATAGGAATGCAGCCAATTGTCAAACTCTTAAGGCAGAAGTGGCAATTCTTCAGTGAAGAAAATTACTTTTAAGTCCATTCTTCGCTATGAGCTCAGAGTGACAACACAGTTCAAATGCATAACAATCTTTTTCAGAATGACCCGTTTTAGAAAGAAGAACAATCTTTTCCAGAAATGCGTGGACTTGTGGAAAGTGAAAACTGGTCAGGATTGGGTGAAATGATGAGCCAGGATTTTGGATGATCCTTGGCTTCTCAAATGGCATGGTAGTACCTACAACCCAATCACTTCCTGCTTTCAGTGGCATCACAAGGGTTGGTGTCAGCCAGTGTGTGTGTGGGGGGGGGGGGGGGGGGGGGGGGGGAAACCCCCCTGCCCCCCCTGCGATCTACGCCCCACCAGCCTTCAGAATCCTACCAGACTTGGAAGGCAGCTGCCTCTGCTTCTGCCCCCAAAGGCCTCCAAGACCAGTGCATGCCAGACTTGGAAGGCAGCCCTCTCCATGGGGGAACCACCCCACCAGGTGCCAACCTCCCCTGAGGTGTCACCAGGTGCAGTCCCATACCTGCCACACCCCATAACCCCCTAGTGATGCCA
>NW_024840326.1:0-1139 GCF_019175285.1 Sceloporus undulatus
AGGCAGGAAGGAAGGAAGCAGAAAAGGAAAGGAAGGAAGGTATAAAGGAGGGAAGAGAAGGAAGGAAGGAAGGAGAAGGCAGAGGCAGGCGCACGCCAGAGCCCGACTTTTGCAAAGCAACAACCCATCAGGTCCATGGCCGTGTGCAGGTGCCTATAGGTCCCTCTCTCTGTGTGTGCAAAAGAAAAACCCCAGGGCAATATGCCTGGAAACAAAAACCCAGAAAGTCCCCCTAGAGAGACCCGAGCCTTCCTTTCCTCGCCGGGGGCAGGCGGTGCCCAGGCTCTCTCCTTGCCCCGGAAGGCTCTTCCTTTCCTTTTGCCAAATGCCAGGTCTGCCCTGTGCCTCTCGCAGGTGGCTGAGGCTGAAGGCAGGGGAGCTGTAACCTGAACTGGGCTCCTCGCCTGGCCCTCTCCGGACACACTTCGAGGGACATTGTCCCTTTCTTCCCTCCCTTCTTCCTTGTGGTCAGTTTCAAAGCGACTGGCGGAATGTGCTATTGATCCAGAGGCAAAGAAACATCCAGAGGAGGACGACCAAACCATCGCTTAGGATTTAAGCATCCAGAGAACTAGCCCCTGGACGCCCCTTTTCTCCATCCTCTTTAAAACAGATTGAATTTAAAGAGGGAAGGTTTGCACTGGGATATACATTTTATATCTCAATGCAAACCTTCTCTCTTTAAACTCTCTTTAAAGGAACAAGAGTCCACTAGGCTAGGATCGCAATTTCTACATACATTTAAATTTGATCTGGACAAAAAACAACCACCACTTCCACCTTCTGCCGGACCTTTTCCGTTCGAGAGATACTAGGAGAATACTATCAGGTTTGTACATGAAGAGTTATTTTTTCCTCCGCTGGAAAAAGGAAAGGAGAAAACAAGCCAGACACCTCCGGAGAGTTTGAAGGCTAGAGAAGGGAGATTTGGGCATCAATAAATTATCAAATACTAGGAGGGAGTTTAACAGAAGTCTTTGGCCGAAGGGTGTTATTTGTGTGTACCTCGGTTGCCTGTGTGCAACTATTTATTGTATACACAGAGAGAGGAATAGAGATGGAGATATAACCCACAGCTTCATAGGGAAGAGGAAGGTTCTCCGACGGATTCTTTCTTTCTTTCTTTCCTTTTCCTTCCT
>NW_024840327.1:0-1139 GCF_019175285.1 Sceloporus undulatus
TATCTTCTAGAAGGCAGCTGAAGTGTTGCTTCTTGCTCTGAAGAATGAGAGGAAGCTTGTGGCATCCAAAAGGCTAACATTCTCTGGAGTTATGTCTGATAATATGTATGTATGTATTATGTATACAAGGAACAATTACAATATACAAATCAGCTTCAATTTATCTAGTCTGAATAACATACTGATGTCATGCAGAATAACATCTAAACAAGGATAAGGTAAAAACTAAATTCAGTTTATTACTATGAATAACCTACAGTACTAATGTTGGTAATACAGAATGACTTCTACAAAAAATAATATAAACAAGGGCAATTGTGAGTACAGATACACAAAGGCTTCAGTACAATGACAGTACATATAATTAAGAATGGGCTACAACAAAACAACCAAAGGAACAATTACAAGACACAAACTCCCTCCAATATCTTTGCTCTAGATGACATGCGAAAATAGACGATATGTAACTAAATAAAGTGCTGTTATCCCTGTCTTTGAGAATTGATGGAGGACGTTTCAAGATAAGAGGTCTTCCTCAGCCATAAGGGAGCAGGCTGTTATCTGCCAGATACATATTTTGCAACCGACCTTCCTTTGCTTTCCTGTATGAAACCTGTCCTGGTTTTGGGATCTTCTGGGGAGGCCCTGGTTGCTGTCCCAGGAAACTCTCAGGTGCATTTGGGGGGAAGGCAGGAGAGGGCTGTTTGGGGGCTGCTCTCAGGATTGGGAACCCCTTTTTAGTCTTGCCATTTTTATCAATATTCTGCTTCCCCCGATTTGGGACACAAGGCAGGTTCTGACTGTTAAAACAACTGTTGTTTTTGTTGTATGTCTTGAAGTGGTTTCTGACTTATGGAGACGCTATCCTGGGTTGTTCTTGGCAAGATTTGTTCAGAGGAGCTTTGCCATTGCCTTCCCTTGAGGCTGAGAGAGTGCGACTTCCCCAAGGTCACTCAGAAGGTTTCTTTTTTAAATCTTTATTGTATTAAAATACATATTTTGTTTCGGCAGCTAGAACAGAAATAGCTAAATTATGGAAATCTGATAAGAGACCAACTTGGGAAAACTGGATGTGAAAGGAAATGAGTCCAGGGAATTGGATAGACTTTCATGTATAGCCCAAAATCATGATAAAGGCA
>NW_024840328.1:0-1139 GCF_019175285.1 Sceloporus undulatus
TGTGAATTCAGGTCCTGAGGTTTGTGAGCTAAAACCTAGGACCTGGTACAGGACCTCTAGCGATCTCATTCAGCCTAATGCATAAATTACAAACCACAGTCGCTCACAGTTTGTCATTCAAATCTACTCAATGTATTTTCCTGTGTAGAAATGAAGAGAGAAATTTTTAAAGGTCTGTTCCCAGATCAAGGGGAAATGATAGAATTATTCTTTCTCACTTGCTTGGAGAGACAGGATAAAAAGCGTGAAGTCGAAGGCTTTCATGGCCGGCTTCCTTAGCTTTTTGTGGGTTTTTCAGGCTATGTGGTCACGTTCTAGAAGAGCTTCTTCTGATGTTTGGCCAGCATCTGTGTCTGGCATCTTCAGAGATTCCAGCCACAGATGCTGATGAAACGTCAGGAAGAAACTCTTCTAGAACATGGCCACATAGTCCCCAAAATCCACAAATAACTAAGGATAAAAAGCATTTCATTTAGCCTCCTTCTTTCTAGCCAGATGGCGAATGCAGAGTATAGTAGTGAGCCCTTGTACCACCACAACTGAAAGAAAGCAAGAAACTAAACCAATCCATAGACGCCTGCAATTTTTCTAGTTGAAGAAACCAATGAACTAAGCCTCGCAAATTATAATAAGCTACAGGTCTCACATCACCTCTGACCTTTCCTCTTTCCTGGAATTGGGCTCCCTCCAAAATGGAGAAGAAGCAGCCTCATCTCCTGTCTGAAGATCATGCATGAAAACTGGAAGCTCAATGCCAGGCCCTGATGTATCGTATCTTTACTGCCACGTGTAAAAAGGGCAAGGAAAAACACCTGTTACAGGAGAAGAAAGCAAATAAAACCTGATCCTTTCTGGTCTAGGTTTAGGTCCTGAACAAAAGAAGAGAAACCAGGATTTGACTTGGGAGTGAGCGAATGTTGTGTGGCCTGCCCTGCCTGACCGGGGGCCTCCCTGGGGACCAAATCCATCACCCTTCTCTTCCCCCTCAGTCAACATTCTTACAAAGGAACCAAATTTAGGGGTCTCCCATCGGCATCTTGAGGCACCCACCTTTCCTTTCCTTTCCTGCCAAGGAAACCCAGAAGGAGCCCTTCTTCCCAAGCAGCCAATAACCAAACCCACTAGCCTTCTAGAACCCT
>NW_024840329.1:0-1139 GCF_019175285.1 Sceloporus undulatus
GATGATGATGATGATGATGATGATGATGATGATATCAGGCCTGGGGGGGAGAGGATACAACTGCATCCAGTCCTTAATCATTACTAATGCCACCTTCCTGGGCCTTCTTGTGCTGCACCTCTGTAATGGCCATGGCTCAGTGCTATGGAACTCTGGGAATGTTCTTTTGCTTTGGCATTTTAGGTGTTGTTAAGGTTTGGAAATCCTGTTTGAGGACCCTTCCAACTTTGGGGCCCTTTCATCCTCCATTTTGGGTTCCCTGAAGGCCTCAAACTGCCATCTGCCAAGCACTGAGGAAGAGGCAGCCATTTTCTGTTCTGGCAGCCATTTTGTGCTGCTTGTGATTGTGGGGGATAATGTTCCGGAACCTTCTCTGAAGCCTCAGTTGAACAGAGGCTTCTCTTTCTCTCCTGAGGCTCCAGAGTCAGAAGGAGGCCAGGCTCCTTGGGCCAAAAGGAAGGAAGTGTGTTTCTTTGTGTGTCTTTTGTGTGTCTTTTCTGAGAGGGTTTTCTTATTACAAAGCTCTGCTGTTTCTGGGGAACATGGTTGTTTTTTTTAAAGGATCAGAAATGGGGAGGAGAGTTTTAATACAAGCCTTATTCTTCTTCTTCACAAACATTGGTCTTTGGCTTCAAAGAGGAGGATTCCCCCCTCCAAAAGCCAAAAGTAGCTCTTTTGGGAGGTTTTAAAAGTCTCCCCAGTTTCCTTATTAAGATGTTAGGGAAGCATTCCCAATATGTTCATTTGAAAGGAGTGTCCTTGAGTGAGACACGAGAACCCGAAATGTCCATAGGCAATACGCACTTTATTTTGGCCAAGACGACAGCAGATGGTGATGAAATTGCTGTCGCACCCAATAGCCATTTCCCAAAGTTTTTATAGTAAAACACAGTTCATTGTTTACAGAGCATTAGCTTAATTGGTTATTTAGCACACACATGATTATACAACAGGCAGTTAATTGGCTATTGTCTAAACAACAAATAATTGGTTGCGTTCACTGTCCACGCAATGGTCAGGCGTTTTCTTATTGCCTCTACATTTGCTATTATATTTGCTAGCAGTCTCGAATGCAAAGAGATACTAGCTAGGATGATCCTGTTCCCTTCAAGGCCACAGCAAAGGGAGAGCATTGTATT
>NW_024840330.1:0-559 GCF_019175285.1 Sceloporus undulatus
ATGCCCCTGGAAGCAAGGCTATGAGGGCAGGGAGTGTGTGGCTGGGGGGCCATGGAGAGGACTGTGGGCGAAGGGGGTTTCTGGGGCTAGAGAGGGAGCGGAGTTTGAGGAGGAGGAGGGAAGACTGGGGCAAGGGCAAGGTCTCACTGTGGCCTGGAAAGATGTCCCAAAGAGAGGGGTCTCTGGGTGGCTGGGGAGGCAAACATGCACTTTTTGGATGCAACTGGCATTTAATTTTTTGAAACCAGCACCAATATGTTTTGTTTCTGTTGAAGAAGTAGTTTAAGTTTATAGCCTTTTTGTACAGTATCTTGTTCCAAGGAAGAAGGCAGCAGAGCAATGGCTTCCTCCAGTTTCCTTTCTTCTTTTCTGGTTTCCTGATTTGTTGTTTAAGGGGATGTCTTTGAGGGAGCCCCTCTCAGAGCAAAAGGGAGGAGGAGAGGCTTCTGTGGATGATGGGCATAACAGTCTAGATGGGTCCATCGTTCCCACCATGAAGGCAGACCTTTTCATTCTCCCCTTTCCATTTCTTGTTTTTGGGCACAATTATCACCCCATT
>NW_024840331.1:0-1139 GCF_019175285.1 Sceloporus undulatus
GCGGCATCCCTCAGGAGCAGAAAGGGGTGGCTGCAGACTGCCCTTTCAGCACAGTCTGTACAGCCCCTTAAAGGGTTGCCCCCATGTGCTGTTCTTATTAAAAATGCAATGCATTTTTATATTTTTATTAACATCTATGTTCCCCCTAGGAGGTAATTGTATAATGATGTGGATTGTGGAGTTAGAATATTCTGTAGGTGATTCCCCCGTATAATTGTATTTAATGGCTGTTTGCTGAAACACAACAAACTAGTATGGTATGGCTTGCATACTGTGGTGCCATGCAGGTGCACATGCCAATGCCACAAACATTTCTTCCCCTCCCTACTTCTTGCTCTTATTCTAATGTACAACATGCTATCATTTGTCAACAATGCCATTCAGCACCCTACATTGGGTAAACAGGCCATTCTCTCGGCCAGAGAATAAACAAACATAAATCAGACATTAGGAATGAGAATACACAAAAACAGTTGAAGAACACTTCAGTCTTCCTCAACTATGTTGCATAGCCATTCAGGACAGCAGTCCTTGAATGATAACAACAAAAAAATTACAAAGGAAGATTTGAAAGATAAACAGCAGAATTGACAGTGAGCTAAACAGAGACATGACAATAGTTTCCTGGCACACTACACATATTATGACATTAATTAACATCCAAGCCTTATGAGAACCCACTTTCCCATTTTTAGAACATCTTCTTTCTGGTTCCCAGCCAGCAGCATATTGTATTTCAATAACTTTCTCCACCACTGAAATGGTTATCTACTCACCTTGGCTTAGGAAATATCCTTCCTCCCACCTTTGTCCCACAGAGTTTGTGAAAACTGAACCTATCATTTCAGGAGTCCTGGTGACGCAGTGGTTAAATGCCTGTACTGCAGCCATTCACTCACAAGGTTGTGAGTTCAATACCAGCTCAGGTTTGGCTCAGCCCAGGTTACTAAAATGAGTACCCAGCTTGTTGGGGGCAATAGGCTTACACGTTGTAAACTGCTTAGGGAATGCTTAAGTGCACTGATAAGCAGTATAGAAATGTACTTGCTATTGCTATCATCATACCTACAAATTTTGAATTTTTATTGCTAGTCACACATACAGCATGTTCATTCATAGGTATAAATATCTCTTCCTAG
>NW_024840332.1:0-1139 GCF_019175285.1 Sceloporus undulatus
TGATTGTTTGCTAGGATTGGAATGTGTGGGAATCATCCCAACAGAGGTTTGAGTTTAAAAGACTGGTCTCTGTAAAAGGAGGGGGAACATAGAGAGTCATTGGTATTTTTATATTGTATTATGTTGTTATGGGTTGTATGCTTATTATATTTTCATATGGTATCAGATTGGGATGGATGAGGTTTCATTATATATACACACACACACACACATCGTTAAGCCATAATGTTAATGAAAACTGTTGTGTCGCTGAATTCTGTGGTCTAAGGCCTCAGATGCATTGGTTGAGATAAGGCACATGAGAGCTTAATTGTTTTTAGAAAAGCTGCCAGAATCCCTGATGGGAGGACACTGTGCAGGAAAGGGCTATCCAATTAATTAGCTTTATTGGTTAATGGAGTGGAGTTAATTGATATGGTTATAAAAGTGATAAGTTTATACTCTCTTTCATTCCTGACATAAAAGTCACTTCTGTTGCATGTATCTTCTTCATTACAAGCTGTTCCTTTTTCAAAGTACTGCCTTTTGTGTTGTAAGAGGGGCTGCAATTAGGACCCTGACAGATATCTCTCTCCCCTTCCATTCACCCTGCTATCCCAAAAGGGCTGGAGAACATACCAAACCAGCCACAGACCCTTTCCCTGCTCTCGTGTAATGCCAGGTCAGTCAAAAATACAACGCAGATAGTCCAGGATCTCCTACTGGACGAAGAGACTGACCTGGCTTGTTTCATGGAGACCTGGCTGGGTGATGATAGCTCAGCCACCTGGGCTCAGGCCTTATCAGCCAGGTTCTCCATCAGTGAGCAGGTAAGAGGATGTCACGTTGGTCCATGCATACAATCTTGCTTAGGCCAGGATACCTATCCATAAGATGGACCACATCGAATGTATTTGCCTCAGCTTAAAGACTAGGGATAGTCTGGGGATTCTGTTGGTTTAATGTCCACCCATTGCTTAACTTAAATACTCTCTGGAAAAGATAACATCAGAATTAACACAAACCAGGGAAAGAGTGACATTCCTGGAGGAAGAATATAAAAAATTGGGAAAAGAGATAGATTAACAAAAGAACATACTGAAGATACAGAACAAAGAATTAAATTAGAGCAAAGATTTAGGGAGAGATGTCTTAGAATA
>NW_024840333.1:0-1139 GCF_019175285.1 Sceloporus undulatus
AGTAAAGCAGGCTTTAGGGGAGCAGTTACGGCCATGACAATAGTGTCCCAATTATGACTACATAGGGATTGTGAATGTGAAGCAGTTATGAAAGTATAACTCTAGGCTATGTATACATAACTGCAATAGACAATGCCAGCTACCAGTAGTAGTAGCACTAATACAGTGCACCTGTGCCTTATGTGGGGGATCCGTTCCGGACCTCTTAGCATAAGGCAAATAGCATGTACAGTGGTACCTCGGGATACGAAATACCCAGGTTACGAAATTTTCGGGATACGAAAAAATCCCATAGGGAATTATTGTTTCGGGTTACGAATGTTTTTTCGGGTTACGAAAAAACTTTTGGTGCTTTTTTCGGCTTTTTCGCACGGAATCGCGGCTTTTCCCCATTAGCGCCTATGGCAATTCGGCTTACGAAGGCTTTTCGGGTTACGAAAGCGGCCGCGTTACGAATTAATTTCGTAACCCGAGGCACCACTGTATGCTCAAGCCCCATTGAAAATGGGGCTCGTGTATGACATGCAGCGCACGTGCCACAGGCGCGCGCACCACCATAATTTCTGTCGTGTGGCTTTCAGCATACACTGAAAGCAACATAAAAGGTGCCCACATATGATGCGGGCGCACTGTAGTAGTAATATAGAAAGACAAATATAAAGGGGGCATCCCCAGTTCAAGCAAAAGTGCCCAGTCTATTGATTAGTTTGCATGAAGTATCCTGAGTGAATGTGTTACAGTTGTCCCTTCCCTTATGTGGGGGATCCGTTCCGGACACCCCACATAAGGGAAAAACATGGACACTCAAGCCCCATTCAAATGAATGGGGCTCGTGCCTGCGGCGGCACGGCAATAGCATGTGGGGCGCACGTCACGGGAGCGCACGTCTTTGTTTTCTTCTAGTGCAGGGCTCCCTTCCTTTGGCACTTATGTGTATGCTGGAAGCTGCGTAAAATGCGCCCACTTATGACATGGGCATACTGTATTAGCTGGAACCCTAAAAAGGAGCCCTCTGTATTAGCTAGAATCCTGGTGGCACAGTGGTTAAATGCTGGTACTGCAGCCATTCACTCACAAGGTTGTGAGTTCAGTCCCAACCAGGGGCTCCAGGGTTGACAGCCTAGCATCCTTCCAAGGTC
>NW_024840334.1:0-436 GCF_019175285.1 Sceloporus undulatus
TGCATTCAATTTGGATTCAGACAATTCTTTCCCCACCCAGGAAACATACTAAAGTGATTTAAACCATTTTGAACCCTCAGTCTCTGTCTGTAAGCAACAATTTCAGTATAAATGTCCGCCCCTATATTTACTGTTCTTTGGCGTCAGTCCCGTTGCAGAGAGCCACTCTGTTGGTTTACATGGCTAAGCGCCTCAATATACTCAACAAAACTACTTTCCGTTCCCTTGCAGGAACCTCAGCAATTGGAATCAAGAACATTCTGGGAAATGTATTACCATTAGTATAGCCTTACATTATTCACCAATCCCACCTTTGTTACTTACCTCTTGTGTGTATGTATGAATGCTTGTGTGTGTGTGTGTGTGCGAACGCGCGCCGTGTGGGTGCATGTATTTTGCCTTTTCCCTAAATAAAACATAAAAACCCATTTGAAAT
>NW_024840334.1:536-1139 GCF_019175285.1 Sceloporus undulatus
TTTGTTTCCATACTCTGCTATGTTATTGTTGAGCTGAATCTGGAAGTGTTGCTTTCAGATCACGCTGTACATTGACTTATGAACAGGACTGGAATTCAGAGCCAAGAAGGACCTGAGAGCCGGTGTGCTAATCCCTTTTGTCTGAGGTATTTGCATCAAGCATCCGGTGCATTCAATTTGGATTCAGACAATTCTTTCCCCACCCAGGAAACATACTAAAGTGATTTAAACCATTTTGAACCCTCAGTCTCTGTCTGTAAGCAACAATTTCAGTATAAATGTCCGCCCCTATATTTACTGTTCTTTGGCGTCAGTCCCGTTGCAGAGAGCCACTCTGTTGGTTTACATGGCTAAGCGCCTCAATATACTCAACAAAACTACTTTCCGTTCCCTTGCAGGAACCTCAGCAATTGGAATCAAGAACATTCTGGGAAATGTATTACCATTAGTATAGCCTTACATTATTCACCAATCCCACCTTTGTTACTTACCTCTTGTGTGTATGTATGAATGCTTGTGTGTGTGTGTGTGTGCGAACGCGCGCCGTGTGGGTGCATGTATTTTGCCTTTTCCCTAAATAAAACATAAAAACCCATTTGAAAT
>NW_024840335.1:0-1139 GCF_019175285.1 Sceloporus undulatus
CTGGAAAGCAAGGCATCGTTGTAAATCTCTTCCAATGAAAAGAGGGGCTGTTGTTGTTGTTGTAACAACAGGGCTCCAGGCGATTGAAGTCTTCTCCTGGCAGTAAAGGGAGGTTTATGTAAACACAGAATTACATCACTGCTACGGAAGGCTCTCTTGACCAATCAGAGAGCAAGATGAAGGTTCTTCTGGAAGCTTCCGTAAGAAGGAGATCTAAGGCCTGAGAGACCAAGAGACAGTTGGGGGAATTGTGTCGGTTGGAGATCGAGAGAGAGAGAGAGTTAAAGAGCGGATCTTGGAAGTTAGTCTCAGAATTGGACGTTTAGGTCTATTTAGTATTTTATTAGCTTATATGAAGTGAATATTATATACTTACAAATATTGTACCTGCAAGATTCTTAATATCTTGTAAGACTTATATTTTAGTTATATTTTGTTATTTATAGTAAATATATCCTTAGAGTATCTACTACTCAACGCTCCTTTTACACATGTCCGGGATCGGTTGATGCTTGGGAAGAGCAGTAAAGAAGTAGAAACAAGGTTCCTTAACTGATCCCAGTGTAGGTTAAGGGAAATCCTTTTATCATTCACTGGATGATGGCAGCGTGAGTTCAGGAGTTTAAGAGTCTGCTGGGCTAAGAGCCATAAGAGGGCCGCAGTTTGGCTTCTTGGGCCACAGGAGATCATCCCAAGGGCAGAGGCAGTTAGAGCAGTTGTTGAACAATTATTAAATTAATAGGAGATTGCTAGAATGTTAATCTGGAAAGAGATACGTCTTGGTTGCCTTTTTAAAGCCTTAAAGACTGGTGATATATCAGATCTCTTCCAGAGGCTATTTCTTAACTTGGAAGTGACAGAAGAGGAGGTCCTCTGGGTAAATGCAGTCAGCCTACTTTTTAACAGTAAGACTTTACCAGAGGCCCTCAATGTGTGGAGCAGATTGTATAGGAGAAGGGGATCTCATAAGTAAGCTGGACCTAAGCCATGAAGGGCTTCAAAGTTTATAACCAAGATTTTGTATTGTTCCCGGAAATTAACAGGCAACTAATGAAGAGACTTTATTATAGGTTTAATATGGTCACCTCTAGCTCTTCCAGTGACCACTTTGGCTGCCATATTTTGAATTAGATGAAGTT
>NW_024840336.1:0-1139 GCF_019175285.1 Sceloporus undulatus
GTCATATCAGCGTGTGTGATCCTACATAACATTTGTGAAACAAATGGAGAAGTTCTGGATCATGATGTTGAACCCCCTCCAAAAATCGTTCTTCCTCCTTTTCAAGGATCTATTAGAGGTCCACTTGAAAACCACAAAAAAAATGGTCAAGCTGTTAGGGCTGCTTTAACAAAATTGATGTTTGATCTGTGACAGTGTACAATTAACATTTTTCTATTTTTTTTCCGGTCATGCATTGGATTAGTTTTAGGATCATCCTCATCGACGCTGTGTTCTGAAAAGTCATCTGTAACCACATGTTTAATGTGTTGTGCCTTGATAAGCTTTGCAATTTTTTATTGTGTGGAAAAGGAAAATGTGTTGTTAGACCTTTTGTGACCGTTCTTCGAGAAAAAGAAACTAATAGATACGCGTAGTTGAAAGGGGTATTCAAGATATAAGATTGTGTTTGCAACCAGAGATTCCAGCAGTACATGTGTGGTTTTCAAAGTCAGTATAGTTGTTAATGTTTCCTTCGTTTTCTGGGTACCAAATTATTATTCCATACCTGATCTGTAACACATTGATAAGTCATGGTGTACTACTTCTGTTTACTCAGAGGCAATGAACATCGCAGGTTATAGTGAGGTAGATTCCTTGATATATTTCAGATTGCAGCTTCAAAACAATTTGATGGTTGATATGAGTTGTGATATCAACTCTGCTTAGGATTACGGCCTTTTAGGGTACTGGCATGCAAAACTCGCATCTTACGCCTTCTTATTTCATAATATGATTATGTGATCCTATCTTAACACGTGTTTTGATGTATTTGTTGAAAGCTTTTCATAACTATTATTCACTTCATAGCATGTGAAAAGAAGTTTTTGAATATCATTATTTTTACTATGGTTCCAGTGACATCAATACTTTATTTATTCAGTGAAAGGTTTTTCCCCTTTCTCCCCATGTTTCCAGAATATATTGCTGTGTCAAACAACCATGCACTAGTATGTTTCATGATACAGATGTTTTACAGACAACTTACTTCTAGTAATCAAGCTGTATGGATTTATTTCGGCTGTTTAGTGTTGTTAAAAAAGTAAAACAGATTGACAAGACAAGAAAGTACTGTTAACAGCTTTGCCTTTATTCATGGT
>NW_024840337.1:0-1139 GCF_019175285.1 Sceloporus undulatus
GGCATCAATGCCCATTTGATCTTAGAAGCTAAGCAGAGTCAGCCCTGAGTGTGTTTTTCAGCATTTGGTACTTAAAGCCATATCTAATGCACATGCTGCCCTGGTATTATTGTAATGGGAAACCCTGGTTTCTTGTGACGTGAATAGCATATGAGTCTTGAGCTCTCATACTCTGCCCTCCTCTTTTTGCTCGATGGAGAAGGGGCTTGAAAGCATTTGCTTCCAATTCTTTTTTAATTGAATGAACAAAATAACTTTATTGAAGACCGTCAGGATAGAAGTGATCAGCAATACATTTAGGCCAGATCTGAGGCTGCCCTCCTCCCCACGAAAGTTTTAAGACTCAAACTAATTAGCTGCACCTACTCAGTTTTAAAGAATCCTTTGGAGAAGCCACAGCGTTGCTTTTTATGGGTAAACTCTGGTTAAAACAAACCAAGATCTGATACCTTAGTTCATATTTGGTTGGCTTTCGTCAAGTTGCATTTAGGGAAATCACATTGTTCATGTTTGGATGTCACAGAGATCTGTTGAAGTCCATAGAAGGAATGACCCATCTCTTCTTCCAAGGGATGAAAAAGCAGGAGTGGAGATGGGAAACTGCGTGTGTGAGCATACAGCTTTTGTTTCTAATATTGGAAAAGTTGTATCTCTTCATATAAACCAAGGTGTACATTGACATCTAAAGGGAGGGTTTCCTCACAGTCCCACCATCCTCACAGACATGTTTAGTAAGGATTCAGGAGAGAGCCTTATCCGTGGCGGCTCCCAAAAGGTAGGACTTGGCTCCACAGAAAGTCCGGTTGACTCCTTCCCTCCTGACTTTCTGTGGCAGATGGAGACATTTCTATTTTGGCAGATTTGGGACTTTAACTATGGAGTTGCAGTGTGTGACACGGTATGCTCTCTCTCTCTCTCTCTCTAGACATATACTGTATATATATAAACTGTTTTAAATATGTTTTTGTTTTTAGTGTTTTAGTCATGTTTTCAATGCTGACACTTAATTTCTTTATAGCTTTTGTACATTAATGTTTTAGCTGAATATTAAAAAAAATTATTGTAAGCCACCTTGTATCCCATTTTGGGAGAAAAGCAGGAATGTAAGTGCAATAAACACATTAAAGAAAGAAAATGTG
>NW_024840338.1:0-1139 GCF_019175285.1 Sceloporus undulatus
TGGTACAACTAGGGTTGCCATAGGTCAGGACCTCCAAACCGGGAAAAATGTAGGACAAATGTAGGACAAATGTAGGACAGCATTTTCAAATGTAGGACACATTTATTAAATGGAGGACACGTGAAAAAACATTGGTGATTTTTTAAAAAATGTTAATATAAATGCATGTTTCTTAGGCATGATCAAAATGGAGGACATTTTGGCATTATTCCTAGACAGATGGCAGAAATGTACTTCCCTTTCTGGCCAAACACCCCCCCCCCCATTCCAAAACACACAACAGCACATTGGGGCATTTGACATGGCTTCTTGCATATTTCAGAGGCTTATTGCATAACCAATCCCTTTGGGTTTAATATTTAACATGGTTATATATTTAACATAGGTTATTACATATTTCAGTTGCTTATTCCATAACCAAGGTGCCATAATTTGGAAAGGAGTTGAAGGCACACAGAACAGCAGCAACAACAACAACAGAGGAGGAAGAAAGGGGGAGAAGAAAAATGAAGGAGAAGGAGAAAGAAGAAAAGAAGGAGAAAAAATAGGAAAAATAATATAAAAATAAGAGGAGGAGGAGGGGAAGAAGAGGAGGAAGAGTGGAAGAAGCAGAGGAGGAGGAAGAGGAGAAGAAGAAGAGGAGGAAGAAGAGGAAGAAGAAGGGGAGGAAGAAGAGGAGGAAGAGGGGAAAAAGAGGAGGAGGAAGAAGAGGAAGTAGAGAGGAAGAAGAAGGGCAGGAAGAGGGGAAGAAGAAGATGAGGAAGAAGAAGAGGACGTAGAGAGGAAGAAGAAGGGGAGGAGGAGGAGGAGGAAGAGGGGAAGGAGGAGGAGAGGAGAAAGAAGAGGCAGAGGAAGAGGGGAAAAAGAGGAGAAGAGGTAGTAGAGAGGAAGAAGGGGAGGAAGAGGGGGAGGAGAAGAAGAAGAGGATGAGGAAGAAGATGAAGAAGAAGGGGAGGAAGAGGAGGAGGAGGAGAAAGAAGAAGAAAGGCTGTTTTCCCCGCCTGGACTCCGTCCCCGGCGGCAAAGCCCAGGTGGGAAAAGAATCCTCTCTGAGGCGAGGTTTTTCCCCCACCTGGGCTCCTGTAACGGTTACCCTCTTTTTTTATGGCTGGCGGTAGGGTCTTTTCTTTATATAGTAG
>NW_024840339.1:0-1139 GCF_019175285.1 Sceloporus undulatus
CCCAAATCCATATAATGATTGTATCCTTACTCCTAGGAGCTAGCAAAGAAGAGATTGTAGGTGAGCTGTCATAAGGAGATCAGTGGAAGCAGATAATCAGACAGATGAAAAATATTCCAATAACTATATGTAAAAAAATACTTTGATTGAAAAGTGGCCTCATTTCCTGTGAGACTGCCATAGAGTGTTGAGTCAGAGCACATGGCATGATGCAAGCTAACTGCAGAGGATGCTTCATGATGTGTGGCACCAGAAGATGACTCACAACCAATACAGTATACAGCTCACATGTGGATTGATGTGGGTTGGCGTTGTGTGTACACGAGATTGTGAAGTTGATGAAAGTCAGAGAGGAGAGCAGGTATGTATTTATTTTCTATTGCAACTCAAGCTAAAGAACCTCCAAGGACTTGGAGGAAATCAACTGTGTCTGTGTGTTATCTTTAAGTGTGGAAAGGGGTTAGTGCATTGTCAATACCTATATCTGGAGACTTGCTTCTGTTCTGGCTGTGTTATTATTGAGCTCTGGGAGTGTCGCCTTCAGACTGTGCTATATATTGGCTTTGAATGGGACCAGAATTCAGAGCCAAGAAGGACCTGAGATCCGGTGTGATAATCCTTTTGGGCTGAAGTATTTCCACCAAGCACCCATTTAATTTAATTCAGTTTCAGACAATTCTTTCCCCACCCAGGAAACATCCTAAAGCAATTTAAACCTTTTTGAATGCTCGGTTTCTGCCCCCAAGCAACAATTTCAGTATAAATATCAGCCCCAACTGGCTCTTCTTCACCGTAAGTCCAGTTGCAGACAGACCCTATGTTGATTTACATTGCTAAACACCTCTCTGCACTCGCCAGCCCCACTTGCCATTGAAGTTACTGTCTTCTCTCCCCATTCTGGACCTGCAGCAATTGGATTCAAGATCCATCTAGATCAGTGATGGCAAAACTATGGCACACGTGCCAGAGGTGGCACTCAGAGCCCTCTCTGTGGGCACGTGTGCCATCACTTCAGCACGGATTTTGCCAGCATTTGTTACTAGAAAGCCAGAGGGACACGGCAATTTGCAATAAATAAGTGGTTTTTGGGTTGCAGTTTGGGCACTCGGCCTCTAAAAGGTTCACCATCACTGATCTAG
>NW_024840340.1:0-1139 GCF_019175285.1 Sceloporus undulatus
CTTCCTTGATATAGTATTGTGTATTTTAAAGGAGCAGAACTTCTTTATTCATCCAGTTTATTCTTCATATCATTTAACCTCTGTCCTTCTGCCAATGTTAATATATGATCCACTGAGCTTTCTTTTGTTTCAGTTCTCCTAATATTAGACAAATAACATGTGAAATGGAGAGAGCGTACCAGTGTAGCTGAGGCCTTTATATCTTGTATTTCTTTTTCTTAACAAGAAAAGTGCTCACGTTTGCCTCCTTCTTACATACATATTACTGTAGTTATTCTGGTGCACACATTTAGCTTCCGTTTCATCTAGTTTGACTTTTAGAGTTGGTAAGTACTTACTCAGTTCCTCTCCTGGAGGAGATTCAGATCTGTGCTTTAAAGAGGCCTGGAGAGGCTTACAAAAGCTGCATTGATCTTGTCTGTTCTGCTCAAGGCTGTAATCTCTTTCCTGCTTAGGTGTTTATTAAATGGAGATCAGTTATGCCAGGTGATCACTTCTTTAGAGAATGGACACAGAAAATTTCCTTTCAGAATACAAGAGCTCACAAAAACTATCAAAACAATTTCAACAGCCAGAAGAAGTGACTATGAATCTGTTTTCCTCAGCAATGGACACATCATAAAGATCTTCCAGGTTTCTGAATGCAAAGAGATATTGCAGTACCTTTGAGACTAACTGAAAGATAGAAGTCGGTACCATGAATATTTGTAGAGTTGAGCCTACCTCTTCAGACGCAGGTTTATGAGGTTCATCTCTGGTTATGTTGCTCATTCTCCTCTTTTTGGAACAGTCTTCTGTTCGGTTCCTTGCCTTGCTCTGGGCTTTTTGATACTCATATGCATTGCTTAAACTCATTTTATTAACTTGGGTCCCTGTTGAACTTGCAAAGTCACAAAGGTTATCTTAAACTGTTTAACCACTGTAGATATTTTCGGGCCTTTGGACGCTGAACAATTCCACTTCATTTCTTTCTACAGAACCTACTTCCAAGGACTCACTTCCGCCTTATATTAACTTATGATATTTTAAGCGCTCTTGTGCAAAATAAATACGTCTTACACTTCCAACATTGCACTGGACTTTTTGTTCTGCGTTTCTTGCTTTATTAAGTTGAAGCTGTCACTCTCTTTATACTTTTT
>NW_024840341.1:0-1139 GCF_019175285.1 Sceloporus undulatus
GTGGAATATGTTCTCGGAACGGTTTCAAGAAAAAGGAATTGCTGTGCGGTAAAATGCAGTTCTGATCACGTTCTGATCACGTTCTAGATTGCTAATGCAGTAATATCCGTTCCAGGACCATTTTCATCACGTGATGATAGGAACATTTTCAGAACGCAGTGCGATAATCTTCAGAGTTACAGGTCTTAGCATAGCATAGACTATCTGCCTGAATTATGCCTTCTTGCTTTAGGCCAGTGGTTCCCAACCTTCCTAATGCCACGGCCCTTTAATACAGTTCCTCATGTCGTGGTGACCTAAACCCATGAAATTATTTTCATTGCTACCTCATAACTGTAATTAAATAGGTGTTTTCCAATGGTCTTAGGCGACCCCCATGAAAGGGTCATTTGACCTCCAAAGGGGTCCCAGCCCACAGGTTGGGAACCACTGCTTTAGGCACAACACTACAGTTTTCTCAACCTGTCAGACTAACTCGAGGGAGAGATTCCCACCTCGAATTCTCACAGTAGAAAAACACTAACTGCTGAAGACTCTCTGTCACTCTTCAACTGTTACTTGGTCTCAGAGGCTTTTTCCCTTAGAAGCTTCTGGAAGAAACTCTTGCTCCTGCTCACTGATTGGACAAGTGAGCCTTCCGTCAGCTGTGATGTCATTACTTATTTGCATGTGCCTCCCTCCCAGCTTACTCTTATTACCTGACAGACGTCTTCCAGTGACTGGAGGCCCAGTCATTACAAATGGACAGATAATTGATTCACATTTTTCCATACCCTGATATTGTGCTGCAAAGAGCAGAGCTCTACAGAGCTAACTCTTGGAAATTGGCAGTAAGATCTTTCTTAGTGATCTACAATCAGAGGCAAGACCTTGCTTAGCCAGTCTAGTTGGGAATAGGGTATAAGTGGACATTTCCCCACATCTGTGGCTAATATTGGGGAGAATATGAGTTTTGGTGAATATCTATGGCATCTCTTCATGGTGAAGGTTTGGTCTCTAGAATTGCCTCTTTAGGTCATGTGACTAAAGGAATAGGGGAACAAACTGGCCTTGGGGTTGGCCAGAGATATAAATCCTCACTTAAGTCATTAGAGGTCAGTGAAGAAATCTCAGGTTGGAGTTCCAGATGTGGGCCATAT
>NW_024840342.1:0-1139 GCF_019175285.1 Sceloporus undulatus
GCTTGCAATTAATAAAGTTGTGGCCTTTCTTCCAGCTATGCCTCTGTGTTTATTGTGGCGGCGCCCCTCCTAGGCAACCACTTACTACTTTTAAAATATAAAATAATAGGATTCCATTCATTAGGTGAAACTGAATAAAGTAGGGATATGTCACACTCTAGACTGGAGGATATATTTTTCTGGGTGGCATGGGTCCAAAGAAAGGTGCATATGACAGGTATACTATATATAATAGTGTACAGGTGTTACAAATGAATTATAATTGCATACCTTCAATGGGATATTTTACACATTAGACAGAGACAAACCTTAATATACTTCCATAGAAATGCAGGCAATAAGATGTTCAGATTAATTCTTCATATATTAGATGTTTTTAAAAATACATATTTTAGTTAAATGCTCCATGTGTCTTGGCCAAGCTTTCAGTGTTCTGTGTATATGTGCCAGAGTAGTTACATGGGATCCCACAGTTCTGCAGCTGATAACACTGTAGCCACAGGAGCCTATCTGTTCAGTAATGTTGAATAGTTCCATGAAGACAAAAACATGAGAGAGAGCTGTGTGTGCACTTGCATATTAGCTGTCCTAGGGATTACATGTACCCAAATTCTGAAAAAGCAGCCCCTTGTGCAGTTAGTATATTGCCCAAACAGGGTCCTAGTACTTAGGCATACAAGTAAAAATAGGAGGTGTGAAGTAGTCCTAGCAGTGTGACTGGAGTGCAGTCATAATATTGCTTTGTTGCATTTGCTAATAACTTAAGTCTTTGTTAATCAGAAAATAAAATAAATGCCTACAATGGGACTGAGACTTGCAAGTCCTGAGCAGGGGTGTTGAGAATAGTGTGACTTGGAGGCCTCTCATTCATGGGGTAACCATAAGTCAAAGTCAACTTGATGGCAGTTAACGATAACAACAATGTAAAACTTCAAAAAGTTTGTTTAAAAAGCTGAAGATGAATGCTACTTATTCTAGGAAAGTTCTAGACATACCTTCTGTGACCACCAGTCTCTGACTGGAAATACAGTTCTCTAATAGGGGATTGAGTGACTTGTATTAGCTTATCAACTGGAAGCAAGAGCTGAAGTTATAGCATATGTGTTCAAGTGACTAACAAAACAGGAATAATAATATAT
>NW_024840343.1:0-1139 GCF_019175285.1 Sceloporus undulatus
TAGTATGCCTGATGAAAACAGACTCAATGTCAGAGTTTTTTAAAGGATTGGGAACCATGGATTTCCTATTTATATCAAGAAGAGAGTCCTAATAGATATATAGCTATTGTAGATTAAAGCTTAATATTTACGAGGGTGCCAGATCTATTAATATAAAGATACGAGTATATTATTTATTTATGCTATGTGATATAGTGGCCACACGTTGGATTATAGAGGGTGGTTAGTAGAGCATTAGCGGGAGGATTAAGGAACTGGATACATGGGCAATAAAAATAGACAGTGTGGATGGCAACGCTCTTTATAACATGATTGTATTTAACGCAGAGATCAGTTTGGATACACAGTTGGGATTTAATGAATGTGGAATAAGTTTTCTAGATTGGTTACTTAACGATTATTAAGAGTATGTTTAGATCATTCATATCAAGCAACAAGGGTTCAGCCAAGGAAGTTGCGTTTTGTTTTTGCGTCTGTACGTTCATGTTCGTGTAGTTTATGGGGTGGTGGTGGGTGTAGGGGATTGGATGGTTTTATATTTTGTATGGGTGTATGTTACAGTTTGTAATATTGTATATTGTGTTTCCTTGTTTGTACTGTTTTTAATTAATAAAAACTATTAAAAATTAAAAAAAATATATAGAAGATATGCTTCGGAAAATATTCATGGTTTTGGTAAACATATCCCTGCCTAAGATAGCTATCATAAATATAGATTTTTAGACTAGCTAGCTTTGTGAGCCAGCATGGTGCATTGGTTTGAGCATTGGACTAGGGCTCTAGACCAGGGTTTGAATCCCTACTTAGCCATGGGAGTGACCACCCACTGAGTGATCAAGGAAAAGGCAAACCCCATGAGCATTCACACTCAGTTTTTTTGTCATGAGGACATGTGGATCACCACGCTGATGCATATTGGGATGATTGTTTCCATTACATTTTGGGTTCGCAAATATCAAGTCATTTTAACTGATGTGTTATTCGCACATGCCATTGTTCAGTATAAAATGGAGCTGCCTCCATTCCCTTGAATGATACAGAGTGATCGAAATTGGAAGCATATTCACTGTGCCGTGGATATGGATCAATGCGGAAAAAACCAGTATCAAATATCCTGGGCCAAGTGGGGCCCCCTTTCA
>NW_024840344.1:0-1139 GCF_019175285.1 Sceloporus undulatus
AAACTGGTCTCGAGTGGGATGTTGAAGTCGCCCAGAACTAAAAGCCTGGGCGACTCCAACAGCAACTCTGAGACCAGCTGTGTCAGCTTGGATAGGGAGTCTGTTAAGCAATGGGGTGGACGGTATACCAACAGAATCCCTATACTACCCCTGGTCCTAAAAATACTCCACTGCACAATGAACAGAGGAGTGAGGTTAGGTCAGATCTGGAGGACAGGGATAAGGAAGAGACCTTTTGTCCAACATAAGAATTGTGCTCCCATGTTGTAGTGGTTTGAATGTTGGACTAGGACTATGCAGACACTGAGATTCAAGGCAGGTTACAAATAATTAAAAAAAAAGGACAAAAGTTTTAAAAAGATAAAACATTATTAATATTAAAACATCAGTTAAAACACATAGTTAAAACCAGTAAAGCTGGTGGCTAAAGGAAAACTAATGGGGCTGGACATTAGTTTACGGGCTGGATCAGTGCTACAGCAACCGCATGCCATGGCACTGATCTGGCCTCCAGAGAGCTCAAAAAGCAGCTGGAAAGACTGGCTCCTTTATGCGCCCTCTAACGGGCGTCACAACCGCAGCAATGTGGCTCTGTGACACCCTTTTGGTGCTGCATCGTCTAGATGCAGCGCCGGGATTGCGCCATGATGCCGCATGCCCTCCAGAAGGGCGCACAGCATCATGACATGAGGGAGCGGGGTCACAGCCTCAAGCGTGCGAACGCTACGCTGTGACTCTGTTCATCCCCCCTAATTTTTCTTTTAGTCCCTAGCTTTCCAATATTGCAGTGACATGAAAACTGTGGTCTACTAAGGCCTTTCCGGAATAGATAACCCTGGCCTCAGGAACCCTGTTCTTATGAGAGTCCCCAAGGTCCTCCTTGGAAATGCTAGTTTACTGTTTTATTTGTTTTGTTCTGTTTTGTTTTTGTCTTGTAATAATGTGTATGTGTTAATGTTGTTTAATTAGTTGGTTTTAATTGTAATTGATTTAATAATTTTTTAAGGGGGGGAGGGAATTTTGATCTACAATGTATTGTAGTTTATCACTGTTAGCTGCCCCGATTATAAACTATTATTATTATAATTATTATTACTATTATATTCACATATACTACTTTCATGCCAGGTGTTCTCCAC
>NW_024840345.1:0-1139 GCF_019175285.1 Sceloporus undulatus
TGTTGGGATCCTCTTTCTTCCCCTTTTTGAAGATGGGGACAATGTTTGCCCTCCGCCAGTCGGCTGGGATTTCTCCTTTCAGGGCCATTCTTTCTGTTGTTGTCCAGAGGCTCAAAGGGAGGAAAGGCTCCAATTCTGGATGGAGGTCCTCCATTATTACCCTTTTGGTTATTGTTCTCCCTCACACACACACACTTCTGTCTTTCTGCCTATCTCAGCCTTTTTGCATCTTGTTGTGATGAAGAAGGAGAGACAAGGAAAGCTGTGAGGAGACAAAAGGAATACAAGCGAATTCATGTCAGCTGCTGGAAGAGGAGAAAAGGAAGGAAGAGCGCCACCTGGAGGCAAGGAGGAATGGAGGGCTCCTGGCTGTCAGTCATTGGAATGGAAAGAGAGAAGGAGGAAAAGGGGGAAAGGAATGGTATTAAAATGCCTCATGAAACGACTGTCCTGGGATTATTTTCTGGGGTTTAAAGGAGAGGCAGCTTGGAAGAAGAGGACCTGCCTTTTAAGGAAAGAGATTGTATCCGTTTTAAAGAAGACATATTTTATACATTCCATTCATTTGTTTATTTCATTATACTCATCCCTCCATATTTGCAGCTTTGATTTTTCATGGATTTGATTCATATCCACCCAATCTGTTGCAAGAGCTTTAGAAATACTCCACCTCTATTTGTAATTATTATGTATTTTAAATGGCGATTTACTCAATGCATTGTATTGATAATGGTTGTATTGTTTTTATTGAGTATTTTATATGACATTGTAGTTTTAATCTTGTAATGGTTGTTTTTATTGTTGTAATCCCACCTCGATCCGCAGAGAGAGGAGGGAAATATGAATATATTATTATTATCATTATTATTATAGAGTCCATTACCACAAGGACAGAATCCATTGTATGACTACAAATCCCAACCTTACAAATAAACATTGGACAACTTACATGTTTACAACACATAACAAACATAACACAACATACAACGTTGTCATCAGGCCTTTGATTTTCTAAAGCACACATCGCATAAACCAGTCCTTCCTCCTCTTTGGCCTCATCTTGTCTCAAGCGATAGACCTTTCATCTCAATGTTGATCTAAGGTAAACCTGACTCTTCTCTTGTTGTTCTTGACATACA
>NW_024840346.1:0-1139 GCF_019175285.1 Sceloporus undulatus
TTTCTCTGTGTGAGAGAGAGAGTATTGGAGCGTCCTCTCTAGGAATCTCTAGGTCTTTCATTGAGTTAAATTTGACCATAGAGTTGCACTGGAGGACCTAGATATTCCTAGAGAGGACATATCAATCACAGCCACAAACATCAAAGCTGCCAATATGGAGGGCTGAGCGTAGAGCTGAAGGTCCCTCGTGTTCTCAGGAGCTCTCCTATGAAGACTGAAGTATCGGGCTTGTTAACTATCCCAACACGAACTACATTTCCCAGAATCCCTTGCCCTGAGCCAGGGCAGCTAAAGCGCTCTGCTATCGTTGCCGTCCCTGCGCCTTCCTCACCTGCGCTGCCGATTTCCATTCATGGAGCTTGGCGCGGCCGCTCTCAGGCTACGGGGGCCGGGACGGGTCCTGCCGGGTCTGCCTCTTCCTCAGGTCCGGACCGGCCGGGCCTGAGGCGACGTCTCCTCGCCTGACCCTGGCCCTCCTTCCTTCCTTCTCCTCTTCAGTGGCGGCCGGAGAAGCGGAGGTTGCGTGGCCGCCCGCAGCCCCGGCTCGCTCCTTCTTTCCTTCCGCCGCTGACTGGCGGCCCGACTGAGGGAGCCCACTTTCTCCTCAGCACTCCGTCTCCGGCGCATGCGCCTTCCTCCTCTTCCCCGCTCCTATACCGGAAGTCCAACTTTCTCCTCAGGACTCTATGGTTAAACGAGCCACGGCGGGGAACCATTGCGCATGCGCCTTTCTCTTCTTCCACCGCTCCCACACCGGAAGTTCGACTGTCTCTTCACAACTCTATGGTTAAAAAGTAAAGGAGGGGACATTGCGCATGCGCCTTCCTCCTCTTCATCTCTTATAGAGTTTGGGCCTCCTCAAGGCTTAGGGAAAGTTTGTTGGTTCCTGCGCATGCGCGGCTGGCCGGCTTCGCCGTTGGAAAGTTCTTTCCTGACTTTTCCCTTTCAGCCCGCCTAGCTTGGCGCGCACCTTTACGCATGCGCATCGAAGGCTTAGAGTCGCTGGTATTAAATTGTGAAGAGGCGTGGCTCTTGGTGAAAGTGGGCGGGGCGACAGTGGGAGGTTTGAGGTGCCGAGTTCGAATCCCACCTTGTGCTATTTTTTTTTAATGTGATGTTTTAATTATTCGAATTAAGTG
>NW_024840347.1:0-1139 GCF_019175285.1 Sceloporus undulatus
GGGTTCCCATCACGCTCCGTGTGTGGCCCCGCTCGTGCCCGTTGTGACGCATCGGGGAACGTTTTATCCCCAGTGCGGTAAACTTCATCGTCTAGCTTGGGTAGGGTAGACAGGATTTGTAGCACAACATTACTCGGAGGGTTATGTATTGCCATGGCTACTCTCTAGCTTCTGTTTCCTCCTTCTCCCTCATCACTATGTTAAATGCCTTGAACCTACACACTATTTTGGGGGTGGGCAACAGGGGGCACACCAGCTCCTCAAACAGAAGTTCTGCTTTTGTAAAATCCATTGGTGTCACTGAAGTTGATGTCGCCCGGTGTGTATGTGTGTGAACTGCTTGCCCTCCCTCCTCCCTGGCCACTCAGTCTCCTAGCCACTGCTGAGGGAGTGGGGTGGGGGTGATGGTGCTGTGGCCTCCAGAGTAATCAATCAAAGTCTGAGCAGCCAAATCGGTCTCTGAAGGAACCCTCCCTGGAAAGGCCTTCAGAGTCCAGCATGAAGGCAAAATTCACTCGAGGGGAGGGGAGGGGAGCAGCACTGCAGCCTCCGGAGAGCTCATTTAGGGTCCAGGGTGGCTGCTTGGCAAGTGGGAAAGGGAGCTGACACTCTTGCTTGCTTGCCCAGTAGCTGCGCCAGTCCTTCCAGGTGTAGCACCCCACCAAGTGACACCCCTCTTTGGGGTGCAGTCTGCACCCCTTAGTGACACTCCTGATGAAATCCTCGAGGGACAGAACAGGATGTGGGAATGCTCTTTATTTTCATGCAAAACAGCCACACCTGGAAACCCATAGAAATGATAATTGTTATTGTTGCTCATTTTTCATGGAGCGGGGGGAGGAAGGATGCTTCAGATGTGTTTGGCAAGGACCCAGAAGATGTAAAATTTCCCTGGAGCCACATGTGACCAAACATTCCCACTGTTACTTGAATAATCAGACCATTAAAGCCCATCATGTCAGCATTGTGGCATCCCACATTTGAAGCTTCACATTTGTCTCCCAGCAGCTGCCAAGCTACTGTGGCCACTCAGAGGCAAGGGGAAGGAAAGGGGGGAGGGGAGGTAATAAAGTATCAAAGAAAATTCTCACTCATCTTGAGGGGAAGAAAAACAAAGCCATCCTTTATCCAGCAGAATG
>NW_024840348.1:0-1139 GCF_019175285.1 Sceloporus undulatus
ACTGAATTAAAGGGGACAGAAACAACAGGGATGTTATTGTGGGAGTCTACTGCAGACCCCCAAGTCAGATGGAGGAATTGGATGATGCCTTTCTAGAACACATGACCACACACTCAGAAAGGAGAGATGTAGTAGTGATGGGTGACTTCAACTATCCTGATATTTGCTGGAAGTCTAACTCAGCAAAATCCTCAAGGTCTAGCAAATTCCTCACTTGGCTCAAAGACAATTTCATCGTCCAAAAAGTGGAAGAGACAACAAGGGGGTCAGCTGTTTTAGATCTGATCCTAACCAACAGGAATGACTTGGTTAATGGGGTGCAAGTGGTGGGATCCTTAGTGGGAGTGACCATGTTCTCCTGGAGTTTGTAATACAGTGGAAAGGAAAAGCCAAGCATAGTCAGACACGCATTCCAGACTTTAGGAGAGCAGAGTTCAGGAAACTTAGAGAAGAATTGAGGATGATCCCATGGTCAGGAATACTAAAGGAGAAGTGAATTCAAGATGGATGGGAGTTTCTCAAAAGGGAGATACTGAAGGCACAATTTCAAACAGTTCCAGTGAGGAAGAAAAATGAGAGGCGTCTCAAGAAACCAGGATGGATGACTAAGGAACTTTCAACTGACCTAACTTTTAAATGGAGCATGTATAAGAAATGGAAAATTGGGGAAATCACCAAAGGGGAATTCAAAGAAATAGCAGGCATGTGAAGGGGTTAAGTCAGAAAAGCTAAAGTGCAGAATGAACTCAGGCTTGCTAGAGAGGTTAAGAGCAATAAAAAGGGCTTAGCAAAAGGAAGACGAATGAAATGGCAGGGCCACTGCGCGGAGAAGATGGCAAAATGCTAATAATAGTTGGACAGAGAAAAGGCAGAACTACTCAACACCTTCTTTGCCCAAGTCTTCTCAGAAAAGGCCAAGGGTGCTCAACCTGAAGATAATGGAGCAGAGGAGAAGACAGGGGAAATGCAGCACAGAATAAGTCAAGAGATAGTAGTACAGGAATGAGTAGGCAGCATCAAGCTACAAACAGAGGAATAGGCCTCAATGCCTTGTTGGCTCCTGCAGGCTCTCAGCTACATGGTCTGTCTTTTCCCACAGGGCCTACTATTGGGCACGCTACTCTTTTGTTATGGGCATG
>NW_024840349.1:0-1139 GCF_019175285.1 Sceloporus undulatus
TGATGATGATGATGATGATGATGGGCATGCCTAGGCATCATCCCTTCCTTCATCACAGAGAACTCCATCATCATCATCATCATCATCATCATCATCATCATCATCACCACCACCACCACCACCACCATCACCATCATCATCACCACCACCACCATCACCATCACCACCACCATCATCATCATCATCCTCTTCTTCCTCCTCAGGACCTTCTCCCTTCTTGCTGTCCTTACCGTGGGTTGGCGTGGTGGGCACTGCCAGGCTCCTGCTCCGAGGGGCATCCTTGCCCTCTGCCAGTCCCTCGACGATGTGGGCTGGGCGCTTGAAAGATCCAAAAAGGATTGGCTGCCCCTCCTTTTGGGACGATGGCCCTCTCCTCCTCCTCCTCCTCCTGCCCCCTGACCCTCTGGAGGGGGTCCCAGGGGCAGCACATCAATGCCAGGGGTGCCAGGCTGAGCAAGAGGCAGAGGAAGGGGACAGAGGAACTGAGCCTCCCAAGCTCTCCTCCTCCTCCTGGCTCCTGGGAGGATGCTTCTGCTGGGGGACTATTGGAAGTTTACTCTCCCCTCCAAGCCAGGCTTCCCTCCTTTGGGCTGATCCCTTTCTCCTCCACCTTCCCTTCTTCCTCCCGGGGACATCGCTAAAGCAGAACCCTCCTTCTGTAAGTTGGAGCCCCCTCTCTCTGTGATCTCTCCTCCCCTACTAAAAAGGGGGACCTGGCAAGGGAAGGCTGGCAGGAGGAGGACCCCCCCCTCGCCCGCCCCTTCCTCCCAACTCCTTGGGATGCTCTGGGGATGCGGAGAAGTCCGCTCAGGGACCAGGCAAGAGCATCCCTTCGCCCGCTGGTCCCTCCGGGAGGAGGGAGAGCATGCGGTCTCCTAGCAACCCCGCGTCAATCTTCCCGGGCTGCTGCTCCGATTGGACGCGGCGGAGGTCGGAGCCACGCCTTCCCCACACTCCTCCAAGGCTGCCCAGCGCTGCCTTTGCTTTGCAGACTTCCAAGCAGGAGCCCCCAGGCTTTGGGGGGCAGCCGGGGAGAAATTTTTGGATCCAGCGCCCTCTCTTGTCTCCTTCCTTCCTTCCTTCCTTCCTTCCTTCCTTCCTTCCTTCCTTCCTTCTCTCTCTCTCTCTCTTTTATCTCT
>NW_024840350.1:0-1139 GCF_019175285.1 Sceloporus undulatus
TAGCAGCACTATCTTAGCCATCTCTTGTTTTACCATCTTTTCCTCCTTCCTCAGGAATCTTATCAACAGTGCTTCAGAGAGCCATCTGTAATGTTTTTGACTGAACCGTAGCAGGTGCTGTCTGGAGATCTACCTTCTACCCCAGCAAAGATGTCTGTGGGGCCTCCTAATCTTATCAGCAGTACCTCAGAGAACCCTCTCCTGTAGACAAGAGACATCATTTTACACTCCATTATATTTCATGGGACTTGAGGATCCATGGATTTTGGTATCCATGGGGGGATCCTGGAACCAAACCCCAGCGGATACCATGGGCCCACTGTACCTTGTTTTCCTGCCATTCCTTCCCTCAGGAATCTTAGCAGCTGTGCCTCAACTGTTTAGGGAATGAACTGGACAGGTTCATATGGGTGCAGATAGTCCTTCCTATATCCTAGTACCAAGCCACTGGAAGGGATGTGAGCTGTGTAGTGGCTCATTCACATGCGTAGTCCATAACTATTATGCATGTGATACATATTATACATATGTTACATGTTATATATGTGTAAAACAGGCCAATATCTAAGCATGAAGGTCTGAACTGTGGTGGTGGAGGTTCAAAGAGTGTTCATGGCTTTGTGGGACTAGGCACTACCCTTTCCGCTCCAGGCAACAGCTGGATATTTTAAAATAATAATAATACGTAATTGTGTGACCAAGCTGTTGAAAGCTTTCCCCGATTAGAGCCACAATTAGGCATAAAACAGTAATCACAATTACTACAGTAGCATTTGCATTGGTTTAAAACCAAACCTTTAAAAGTTGCCACCGTGGCAACCTTCCTATAGGAAAGATATGAAAGGGGTGTGATAAGGCATTTTTAGAGCAACACTACATTTCCCAAGTCAATCCCCCCCCCCCCCCATGATTGGATGAAAAGGGGAATTATTTCTCCGAAACGCGGGGCTGTAATGTTGCTAGATATTTATTTCATGCTATTAACTCCCCATCTCACAGAAGCACTTAATGAAGGAGAAACAAATGTGTGAGTAGCACTTTGTGGAAATGTGATATGATATCTGGCTTGCCCTGCAGCACAGGCCATAAAGTCATTGGGCTAAACAGTTCCCACTAATTGATTACCAGCTCTACTTATA
>NW_024840351.1:0-645 GCF_019175285.1 Sceloporus undulatus
ATGCTGTTCACCGCCCTGATTTTCAGAAGGGCGGTATACAAATAAAATTTTATTATTATTATTATTATTATTATTATTATTATTATTAAGAGAATGATTGTGATAAGAATCCTAAAGTGGCAACTTGCCATTTGGGGCTTATTCTCTGCAAAATTCACACATGCTTATTATTATTATTATTATTATTATTTGAAGAACACAGTATTTCTTTGAAGGAAACAGAATCTCAGGCTCAGAAAACAATGCTTTTGTTCAGAAGTATTATTTTTTATCAAGAAAATGCTGCTTCCTTTGCTGAAAATGCTGAGTTTTCTGCCCAAAAGAACAACATCTGAATTCTGTGTAGAAAAATCCCAGATTACTAACAGATTTCAAAGAAGGCTTGGTTTTCATGTGAGCCAGAGGATATAGTGGTTTGTGGGTTGGACTTCACCTTTGGAGACCAGGGTTCAAATCCCGGCTCATCCATGAAAACCCACTGGGTGACCTTTGGCAAGTCACACTCTCTCAGCCTCCTCAGGGGAAGGCAATGGCAAACCTCCTCTGAACAAATCTGGCCAACCCATGACAGATAGGTTCACCTTAGGGTCTCCATAAACTGGAAACTACATGAAGGCACACAACAATGACAACCAACAACAACAA
>NW_024840351.1:745-1139 GCF_019175285.1 Sceloporus undulatus
ATGCTGTTCACCGCCCTGATTTTCAGAAGGGCGGTATACAAATAAAATTTTATTATTATTATTATTATTATTATTATTATTATTATTAAGAGAATGATTGTGATAAGAATCCTAAAGTGGCAACTTGCCATTTGGGGCTTATTCTCTGCAAAATTCACACATGCTTATTATTATTATTATTATTATTATTTGAAGAACACAGTATTTCTTTGAAGGAAACAGAATCTCAGGCTCAGAAAACAATGCTTTTGTTCAGAAGTATTATTTTTTATCAAGAAAATGCTGCTTCCTTTGCTGAAAATGCTGAGTTTTCTGCCCAAAAGAACAACATCTGAATTCTGTGTAGAAAAATCCCAGATTACTAACAGATTTCAAAGAAGGCTTGGTTTTCATG
>NW_024840352.1:0-1139 GCF_019175285.1 Sceloporus undulatus
ATTATGCAATGCCTGGGAATGCTGCCCCTCACTCCTGGAACCTTCTTCCCCCACAAGCAAGAGCCATCACTTCTTTAACCAGCTTCAAAATGGAGTTGAAGACCATTCTGTTCAGGGCAGCATTCCCAGGCATTGCATAATTGTCACTTGCTATTTGATGTTCTTTTGTTACCTGTTTTATTGAATCATTTCCTCTATTGCTATGTATTTTATATGTATTATCCTACTAGAGAGGCTCCTTCCCCACCACCACTCCCTTTGTGTCGTGTCTTTTTAGATTGTAAGCCTGAGGGAAGGGAACCGTCCAATTAAAAAGACTGTATGTACAGCGCTGTGTAAATTTACAGCGCTTTATAAATAAAGGATAATAATAATAATAATAATAATAATAATAATAATAATAATAATAAAAAGCATGACTGCTAAACACACTTGGGGGTGAAATTCATGAATATTTTACCATTTTGAAATTTATAGTGTTGTAAGATTAACCCAGAAGATGCAAGCTTCTACAAATGAACTTTGTTGGGGAAGAAAATGCCAACCTAACTACCTTGTTATGTTATGGTAAAGATCCCCAAAAGGAGATTAGGCCAATCTAGTAAATTTGTTCCCTAGATGAATGCAGTCCCCAGATGCTAAAGGCATGAAGAGGGTTGGAAGAGATGAAGGAATGGCTACAGGCCCCTATTCCCAACTCTTCATTCTCTTTTAAAACATCTAGCAAAACTAGCTTTTTTGATCTGCAATATTACATTAGAATGTTCCTAGACAACATATAAGTAGCCAGATTCTACTTTAAGACAGATTTAAAGAACAGTGAGAAGAAACTGAATGTTAGTGTTTTATTGGTTCATAGATACTGGAATTCTGAAAGATGTTCTCGCTATTTGTCATTGATGCTATGCATTTCGTAGCATCTAAAGTTCTGTGCTCTCTTTTTATACAACAAACCCTCACAAGGAGTTGTTTGTAAGCAACCACTGCAAAATACTTCTTGAAATATTGGCATTACCTATGCATTTTCCTAAATTTCAGAACAGCTGAAAGCCAAAGCCTGATCATTTATGAAGATTTATTTTATTACTAGATGTTTGCATGAAGCATTTTCTGCATAAAAGGTTTGGCAACTAACATGC
>NW_024840353.1:0-1139 GCF_019175285.1 Sceloporus undulatus
GGCGTGTCCTAACAATGCATGCACAGGATCGTGTCCCTATATGTATACCAGAGGTCGCCTAGTCCACCCCAAGAGAAAGAGACTTGGATACCAATAAGGTGCAATTAAACTATGAGCATTTATTAAAGCCACACAACAAAAGGGATCACGCACGCACACACATTCAATGCTATAGCTGGGAGGGGTGACTTCAGGGAGTAAAGGAAGGAAGAGAGAGGCACCGTTGGGATTATTACCTTAGACGTCTTCTCCAGGAAGTCGGATGCAATGTAGGATGGATAGTGGATCATGGCTGCAGGGACAGGAAAGGAAAGAGTGGCCACGGTGGCTTAAGAGCTGAGTTCCGGCGAGCAAAGCTGACTAGACGCCCGGTGACAGTGAGCTTGGCTTCTTCGCTCAGTGATTTCAGAGGAGCTAGGTGCTCCAGAATCTCAGGCTCAAACAACTTAATGTTCAAAAGCCCAGTGAGAAGCTGAAAATGTGGATCTTATTTACGGCTGAACGGGCCCTCAGGCGATGGCTTGCCTGTGAGACAAAGGCGTTGATTGCTTGGGCTTTGTCTAAGCTGAAAGCTACACAATAGTTGCACAATGCATGAGGTCTGACACTTTTCAGGAGAGCAGATACCTTGATGGCTGAGCCATTAAGTTAATCACTGGCTCATTAAGAAGGAAGCCACATCTATTCTCTTCCTTGTGCTAGTCCCTGCGAATCTGGTTTTGCAACTCCCAAAACTTCCTCTGAAAGGTTTAAATCTACCCTTTTCCTGAGACCATGCCTTGGCAGGGCAGCTGGCTACATGGTCTCCTCACTTTTAGGTGAATGGCGGATCGCTGTGGCGTCAGTCAGGGCTCATGGCTTCGGACCAAAATTTTATATAAATCCATACTCGGTAACAGCAGTACGTTTTGTCTTGCTAACAGAATTTAAGGTTTATTTCCTGGACTAAATTTGGAGGTGATCAAATGATTTTTGGGATGCATCATGTGCTTCTCCCTCCCCTTTTATTAGTCATTCTCTGGATGAGGGCTATTTTCTGTTGCAGGTGACCTTTGCAGATGTGGCAGTATATTTCACTGAGGAGGAATGGAAACTGCTGACGAAGAAGCAGAGACTTATGTACAAGGATGTGATGATGG
>NW_024840354.1:0-1139 GCF_019175285.1 Sceloporus undulatus
TGATACATTATCAAACAGAACCTATTATCTTCAGGTATCAGGTCTTCCTCTTGAATTTAAATGATGGAATACCACTTACAGTCTATTCAATATATTTGCACTTGATGTGTTTGTTCATTCATTTAAGTGTACTCATGAGGTAAGCAAATCTCTGAGAAACACTCCACCAAACAGTACAAAAATATTGAGACAAAAATGACACACACACACACACACACACACACACACACACACAATGCTGCAGAAAAGTCCTAATGGTAGGTATAATGTTTGCATCAGATCCATTTCTTGATCCAGGCCAAATTTGTTAGAATACCTTGGAATGGATGTAGATAGTCCACTGCAGGATTTCTACTGTGTGTCCACAAAGACTAGAAGAGTTGGCATGTGACCTTGGACAGGGAAGGAGTTACAGAAGTATAACGGCTACATCTTTTAAGTATCTGAGGAAACTACAGTCTGAAAACTCAGGCCTCCAAACTCAATAGCAGCCCCAGGAACACAAACTGCACTATTCCCTATTGCCTTCTCAGTGGGTGGGAAGGTAACTTTGTATAGGCCACTAACAAAGTTTCAAATGTTCCCCCAAGCATATGGGTAGCCAAGGAATATATGTACAAGTAATGGTATTATTGTGATTCGAAATGCATTTGGGTTCTTGTATATACATATGTTCAGCTTTATGGCCACTTATGCATATATAGCGTAAACATATGTACAATGACTGTTGTGCATTATGTGTTGCACACTGTGCAGATATTACTGTCAGAGGACTATACATTATTCTGTGGTTCTTCAGGAGCAGAGAAAAGGCATAGAAAAAGCACTAGCGTCGAATTCATTTTCCTAGAAATCTTTTCCTTCAATGAAAAAGAGTAATGTATACTGATCTTGGTTAAAATTATATATGATGCTCCAAAGGGCTATGGCAGATCTCAAAGAAGAAGACGGTGGCATTTATATACGCTACCGTACTGATGGTAGCCTGTTTAACTTAAGCCGCCTGAGGGCCCGCACTAAGACACTAAACTATCTAGTCCGTGAGCTGCTTTTTGCTGACGATGCTGCCCTCGTTGCCCATACGGAAGCAGCTCTGCAGCTGTTGCAAAACAAGATGTGAGGCGCTGCAGAGCTGCTTC
>NW_024840355.1:0-1139 GCF_019175285.1 Sceloporus undulatus
GCCTTTTGCCGCTTCCCCACAGCCCAGAAAGCGGTGGATCGGGGCTTCAGCGGCTGCCGCTCTGGCCGCTGAGGCCCCGATCCGGCGGGGAAAGGTGCGCCTACAGGCCGCCCCAAAGGGGCGGTCTGTAACGCGCCATTGTTCAGTTTTTTTCTTTAAAAGTTCTGTATTTATGAATCAGAGAAATCATGCTATGCTTTAAAGAAGTTTTACCAGTAAAAGAAACTAGTTTTGTTATCAGGCAAACCAGATGTTCTACTGCTGTGTAGTACTGTTGTTATCAGCACAGTTCTATTTGAGCCTTCTAGAGCCAACTGCACAGTTTAATAAGCAGAATGAAAATGGAAACATCACAATAGCAGATTATCAAATGTTGAGGAGGTTATTCTTTTAAAATAAATAAATAAGTAATTGTCATTATTGCTATTTTCTATAAAACTTTGTGCCTGAGAGCTGCATCCAGACTAATGCTGTTGCCACACTTCAAAGATAGAGCAGTTTAAATCAGAAATAAAAGCACCACTTTAACTTCTATGACTCAATGCTATGGGATTCTGGGATTTATAGTTTGGTGGGGCCCCAGAGCTCTCTGACTGAGAAGGCTAAATGTCTCACAAAACTACACATCCTGGAATTCCATAGCATTGAACCATGGCAGTTAAAGTGGTGTCAAACTGCTTTATTTTTGCAGTGTGGCAGCAGCCTAAGTCATACATAAGGCAGACCCATCAAAATCAATGGGGCCTAAATTAGTGTTAAATTAACTCACACTGTTCCACACGTACTGTGCAAGGCAAAGACCAAACACAGACCGTTAAATACTTTGATCCTTACTTTTGTGTAACCTTGTATGGTCACATGAAGCACTTTACAGAAAGTGACAAATAGGGAAAAGATAATTTCTGGATCCAGCCCAATTAATGTAGAAAAGGGATGGGGGAAGAGAAAAAAAACAGCTGCATAGATATGTAACAAAAATGTGTAAATATGTCGTGAATTAATACATGGGATGCCAGACTTGTTTGCCTTTGTCTGCTCTCTGCCCAACCCCCTGGTTGCCTTGTCTGTTTTACATTAATATGAGTGTTACCTTATAAAACCATTTCTTCATTTCCTGTTGATGCACTAGCCTAATCAAT
>NW_024840356.1:0-1139 GCF_019175285.1 Sceloporus undulatus
GCAGGGAGCCTCCTGTAGAAGGGAATTCCAGAGGGTGGAAGCAGCCACCGAGAAGTCCTCACCAGGCGAGCCTGGGATGGTGGTGGAACCAAGAGAAAGCCTTCTCCTGAGGATCTTAGGGCTCTAGCTAGTTTGTATGGGAAGGTACAGTTTCTCAAATAGTCTGGACCTAAACCATGTAGGGCTTTATAGGTCATGACCAGCACTTTGAATTGTGCTGGTCTTCAGGTTTGTAACCCCATCTAACACAGGCTGGATCCCTATTCCCTGATTTGCCTTCTGACTGACCAGGAACACCCTGTATTTGTCCAGATTAAGTTTCAATTTGTTTGCCCTCATCTACTCTATTACTGATGACAGACACTGGTTTAGGACTCAGACAGCCTCCTTGTATTGAGGTGGAAAAGAGTAGTAGAGTTGAGTGTCATCAGCATATTGATGACACCAGATCCCAAAATTCCAAATGACCTCTCTTAGTGGTGTCTTGTATATCTTCAATAGCATAGAGGACAAAACAGAACCCTGAAAGATCCCAGAGGATGGCCAGGGGGTCAAGCAGGAGTCTCCAAGCACCACCTTTTGGGTTCACCCATCCAGGAAGGAATGGAGCCACTGTAAAACAGTACTTCCAAGTCCCATACCAGCGAGGCAGCCCAGAAGGATACCATGGTCAATGGTATTGAAAACTGCTGAGAGGTCCAGCAGAACTCACACGGACACATTTCCCTTGTCCAGTTCCCTTCACAGGTCATCCACCAAGACAACCAAGGCTGTTATGCCTGAATCTAAATTGAAATGGATCGAGATAATTTGTTTTGTTCAGAAACCCCTGGGATTGGGAAGCCACCACTCGTTCCAATACCTTGCCCCAAAATGGTAGGTTGGACACTGGCTGATAATTATTCATTATAGTGGGATAGCTTTTTCAACAAAGGCCTCACAACTGCCTGCTTTAGGCAATTTGGAATGCTGTAAGGGAGGCACTGACTACTTTCTTTATCCATTCAGCCAGTCCCCCTCTGGCCTGTTTGATAAGCCAAGAAGACCAAGGGTCTAACACACATGTGGTGGCTGTCACCTCTCCAAGGATCTTGTCCACATCATCAGGCTGCACAAACTGAAAAGTACCCATTAACACT
>NW_024840357.1:0-1139 GCF_019175285.1 Sceloporus undulatus
TATGAGATTCATATGCTTTCAGCATCAGGGGATGGCAATGGCAAACCTGAATCACTCTTGCCAAGAAAACCACATGATAGGTTTGCCTTAAGTTCACTATAACTCTGAAATGACTTGACAGCACACAACGCACACACATGCATACCATCAACAGGATGGCAGCCTTTGTTTCATACCTTTTTCTGTGAGCATGGTTTAGTGTTTTGAGTGTTGAACTATGATTCTGGAGACCATGGTTTGTATCCTGGCTTAGCTATGTAAACCCACTGGATGACCTTGGGCAAGTCACACTTTCAGCCTCGGAGAACTGCAAAGGGAAACTCCATGTGAAGAAACTTGCCAAGAAAACCCCATGATAGGGTTGTCTTAAGGCCACCATATGTCAGAAATTACTTGAAGGCACACAGAAACAACAAAGATATGGAGAAATACACTGTGCAATAATAATAATAATAATAATAATAATAATAATAATAATAATAATAATACGTTTTATTTATAAACCGCTATTCCAAATAGATCATAGCAATTTTAATTTAATACAACAATTAGAATAGTTTAGGATTTGTGTTGTAATACATTTCTGAATTTGGACATTGGGATTTGTGTTATAACACATTTTCTTTTAGATAGCTATATAGAGACCATGCGCCCTTACTTTACATGGGGGATCCGTTCCGGACTCCCCGCATAAAGTGGATTCTGCCTATGCTTAAGCCCCATTTAAATGAATGGGGCTCGTGCACGCGGTGGTGCGTGCCCCACTGTTCCCTGTGGGATGTGCCGCTCCTTCTCCCTGCGTGGCTTTCAGCGTATGCTGTACTAGAGTGCTCTTCTTGGTATCCACTGAGGTTTGCTTCCAGGACTTCCCATGGATATCAAAATCCATGGATGCTCAAGTCTAGTGATTGGAGAAACCCATGTTTTTCTCCTCGTTAATTGAGAGCTTGAGGAGAACTTTTTAAAAAAACATTCATTCCAGAAATCCCTCTTTCAAAGGGTGATTTCTTCTCTCCCTTTCAGCAGCCAGCGAAATATTTTTCACAGATTTCTCTGAATGACAATAAAAGACAAGGCGAATAATTATGCTAATTACTTTGCATTTCAAACTCAATTACCATGTCAAAAGGAAGTTTGGC
>NW_024840358.1:0-1139 GCF_019175285.1 Sceloporus undulatus
CCTAGGTATCCCTGCATGGCAGAAGAAGGAGGTGTGGACTGGGTCAGCGCTTTGGGGCCCCTTCCATCTCAAGGACCCTAGGTATCCCTGCATGGCAGAAGAACGGGGTGTGGATTCCCGTCTATGAGTAACCTGAGTGAAAAAGAAGTCGTAAGGCTTTTCCATGGTCTTACTTGGGAGGATGCCAATGGAGTGGCATAACATCGTGAGTTACCCCTCCAGGTAAGACTATGTATATTATCCCACAATATAAAGGGATCAATTTATTATTGCTACTGGCTTGTCTCACAACTGTGGCCTTTCCTTTCAAGGCCATCCACTGGAATTGCCATCTATGAGTAACCTGAGTACGAAAAAGAAGACATGAAGCTTTTGCATGGTCCTGCTGTGGAGGTTGCCAATGGAATGGGGGGAAACCGTGAGTTACCCCACCAGGTAAGGCTATGTATATGATACCATAATGTAAGAGGATTGTTTTAATTTTACCACTAGCTTGTGTCCCAAGTTTTGCCTTTCCTTTCAGGGCTATGCATTAGAATTGCCATCTATGAGTAACCTGAGTGTGGAAAAGAAGTCGAATACTTTTGCATGGTGGGGTTTCGTTGGATTCCTATCTATTGGGAATACACCATGAGTTAAACCACAAGGAAAGGTTTTTTAGTATATTTCTGTATTGTGAAGAGATCCTTCAACTATTGCCACTTGCTTGTGTCACAACTGTTGCTTTTCCTTTCAGGGCGATGCACTGGCATTGCCATCTATGAATAACATGAGTGCGAAAACGAAGACGTAAAGCTTTTGCATGGTCCTGCTATGGAGGTTGCCAATGGAATGGGCGTAAACCGTGAGTTTCCCCACCAGGTAAGGCTGTGAGCATCTTACTGTCATGTAAAGTGATCCTCCAACTGTTGCCACCTGCTTGTGTCACAACTGTTGCCTTTCTATTCAGGGCTATACACTGGAATTGCCATCTGTAAGTAACCTGAGTGCAAACAAGAAGACATAAAGCTTTTGCATGGTCCTGCTATGGAGGTTGAATGGTTGTAGACCATGAGTTTCCCCACCAGGTAAGCCTACGAATATGTTATTGTAATGTGAAGGGAGCTCCTACTGTTGCCACCTGCTTGTGTCATAACTGT
>NW_024840359.1:0-1139 GCF_019175285.1 Sceloporus undulatus
GAATGTCTCTGGATATAAATAGGGGGTGGGCCCAGTGACCCTTAAGCCCTGAGTGTTCCCCAGAACTGCTTTATAAAAATGACATTTGCCTCCAAAATCTGGCAAGAAATGTCTAAATGCACCATAATTCTTTGGTGGCTAAATGTACTGTATGTGTTGGGATAGTCAGTATCCTAATTCAGCATCAATATCCCAGCCATGGCCTAAATTATATTATTGATTATATTGCATATTATATTGAAAAGATTCAAGACAAACTGGATCTCAAAGGCAGTAACTTTTTTCTTGCTGACAGCATTTAAAGTTTATTTCCTGGACTGAATTCTAAAGTGACCAAACAATATTTGGATGCACCATGTGCTTTCCTCCCCTTTTGCTTAGTCATTCTCTAGATGAGGGCTATTTTCTGTTGCAGGTGACCTTTGCGGATGTGGCAGTATATTTCACTGAGGACGAATGGAAACTCTTGTCGAAGAAGCAGAGACTTATGTACAGTTCTGTAATGATGGAGAATTATGAGAACGTGGCCTCTGTGGGTAAGGAACCGGAATCCACTAGTATTATAGAATCACAGAGTTGGAATAGACCACAAGGGCCATCCAGTTCAACCCACTTCTGCCATGCAGGATTACACATTCCAAGCACCATCTAGCCTCTGGTTCAAGACCTCCAAAGAAGAGGACTCCACCAAACTCTAAGGGAGTATATTCCACTGTTGAAGAGCTCTTACTGTCCCAAAGTTCCTCCTAATGTTTAGGTGGAACCACTTTCTCTGTCGTTTGCATCTATTGTGGTGTCTCTTTTTCTCTGTAGCAGCAAAAAGCAAGCTTGCTCCATCCTCAATGCCACCCTTTCCAATATATAAACATGGATATCATATCCGCTGTTAATTTTCTTTTCTCCAGGGTAAACATACCCAGCTCTCCAAACCGCTCCTCATAGGGCTTGATGGTTTCCAGATCCTTCACCATTTTGGTTACCCTCCTCTGGGCATGTTCCAACTTGTCAACATCCTTTTTGAATTTCGGAGGCCAGAACTGGACACAGGATTATTCCAAGTAAGGCCTGACCAAAGCTGAATAGAGTGGCACTATTACTTCCCTTGATCTAGAAACTATACTCGTATTGATGCAGCCTAG
>NW_024840360.1:0-1139 GCF_019175285.1 Sceloporus undulatus
ATATGATGCTAGATGTCCATAAAAAGCTGTGTTTATTTATTTAGCTATTTTTACATAAAGCTACTGAAGTGGGACAGTCCATTTAAGCAGTAAGTACGTAGGGGCTGTACAGATTGCTTGGAAGGGGTGGCGAGATGCCACCCCTTTTCGCTCTGGATCGGGGCTGCAGCAACTGCATGCTGTGACTCCATTACGGCCTTCAGAGGACACAAAAAGAACCCGCCCCAAGCAGCTCCTTTTTGAGCCTTAGAATGGGTGTCATAGGCGGGGTACAGACCGCCAGAAAGAGGCGGCCAATGGCCGCCTCTCTTTTCCACATAACTGCCACAGCATCCAAACTGCGTGGCACGGCTATGCGGAAGCAAAAAGGACTGCTAAAAAGCAGCTCCTTTTCCCACCGCCGCAAACTGCCTGTGGCGGTGTGAGGACGTTGCTGCTGCATGTGCGCCCGTCTGGAAGGTGTGTGGCAGTGACGTTACAGCTGTGCGTGCCATGTATACGGCGCCGCACAGCTGTGACGTCCTGGTGACGTCCTAGGGTTGTGGGGCGTCTAGAAACGGCACCCCAAGGCAACCCTAGCACGTCGCCAGGACGTGCTACAGGGTCCGTTTGCCCAGGGCCATAGCCATGACAGGGCAGCATAATGACACCCCTTTGCTGCTGTGCCATTTGGGCACTGCACTGAAGGTGCGTCATCATGGCACGTGCTGTGTGGACTGGCTGTGTGAACCAAAATGGCACCTTGGCGGCGGCATAAGGACATTGAGCGTCAAGACGCTCAGCCCTGACTCTACCCGCAGACTGCCGCCTTTTGCCGGCCTGTACAGGGCCTTAGAAATTTAGGAATATTATCATTAAAGGTCAAAAGCCATTATTAATTTGGATTAATTTGGATCTTGGGCAAGGTGGTATACAGCTGAGACCTTGCTCTCAGCACAGAAAGTATTTATTGCTGCCTTTGGTAGATGTAGCAATAAATTTTAGGTCAAATGAATGCTGGAAGTATTAGTAAATTCATCTGCAACTGAAGATGTTCTGGTTTAGGCCATGTTGTTATGGTTTGGTACATGTAACCAAAGAGTTTTTAGTGCAAAGGGGAATGTTTTTCATATCCATCTCTAATACATACCCCCCCCCCC
>NW_024840361.1:0-1139 GCF_019175285.1 Sceloporus undulatus
ATCCAAAGTGAGGCCTTCAGTGAACTACCAAAGCCAGGAGCCTTCAGGCCATGACTGCTCTTGCCTCCCAGAATTAATCAGTTAAAGGCAGGTGCTCTAATCTCCTAAGTCCAAATACTCATACTCAAGCACTTCAACAATTCCTTACGACTTAGCCCCAGAACACTGAAAGGCTGACTAGGACTCCCTCAAACATTTCATCTGACTTGGAGGGACAATTGCTGAGTACATGGATGGAGCATATACTGATAGAATTTAGATCTCTTATTTTTCTCGCCTTCTTCAAAGAATTTCATATCTAAATTGGTTTTGTTTTTTTCTATTCCTTCTAACTTTAAATCTGTCTTAAACCTCCATTAACTCTCTCTGCAAATATCATTGCACTATTACACCTTGTGTTTCCCATTCCTCTCTAAATTTTATCCTGTAACTCTCCAATCCTTCTTTCTTCAATAGTTGCTCATATATTAGACATAATTCCTCTTTGCCTTTTTGCCACTGAAATAGCGGTTCACGCGGCGAAGTCCATACTGGCAATTTACTGTAGTGTTTATTCTTAGCATACTGCCATATTTTTAATAATTCCCTTCTAACATAATGGTTATTAAAGTCCTTGTTTTGTTTCAATTTAACACATGTACTCCAAATCTTACATTATGGCCTTCTCATCTTAAAATCCTCTCATCTCTTAGAATAATCTTTTCTACTAGCCAAGTTAACCCACACGCAATATAATACAGTATTAAGTCTGGTCACCCAAAAACTCCTCTTTCCTTAGTATCTTCCATTTTATTCTGGATTTCCAGCTCGCCCAGATGAATTTAGAGAGTTCTTTCTTCCATTCTCCAAGACATTTGGAATGAACATAAGCATTTTTTGAAAGCAAACATGCTGGTAAAAGAAAAGGATGGTGCTATTTCTTCAATTGGATGTTAGTTCTCAAAGATCAAGTCATTTTTGTTAATTCATCAATTTGGGAGTGAGGAAAAGGGAGGAAGGATTTTGTAATCCATAGCTTTCCTCCACAATGCACTTCTGTCCTTTCCTTTCCTATGCATTTCGTCCACTATCCAGAGATTGAAGTACATGTGCTCATGAAAATCTTGAACATAAGAGGGAAGACCAACCAGTCCTGTCGC
>NW_024840362.1:0-1139 GCF_019175285.1 Sceloporus undulatus
CAAGGACAACTCGCCGGAGCGACTCTGTAGAGAGACTCTACCTTGCGGGAGGATGCAGACAGGATGGCCGGGGAGTCCCAAGACCTCTTAACGATGGTCTGAAGCGAGGGAAGCAGAGGGAGGCAGGGTGGAGTAGGCATCCGTCCGTGCACCCGACGTTCCACCGGATCCTGAGCGTCGTCGTCCGGAAAAGCGAGCTCGATGTCGAGAGCCCTCGCCATCTTCACAACGTGCTCACTGAAGGAACGAACATCGTCCGACGGGGAAGACGGCTCAGGATTGTGCATCCTCTGAGGCGAGGCCGACACGGAGAGGACATCCTCATCGGATGGTGCCTCGGACGGAGGCAAGGGCTCCTCATTGGAGTCCAAGTCAGAGGAGAGGGCATCCATCACTCTGATTTGGGATCTTGGTTGGACCAGGACGAGGTCGGTCGAGGAGCGTGAGTGCCTTCGAGGTGGAGATGGCGGCCTCTCGTACACGGATACGGTCGGGACCGATCTGGACGAGGTGCCCTGCTGAGGGTCTGCTGGATGGGGGTTCAGTCTGGTGAACTCCCTGATTGCTCTGTCCTCTGATACCGACATGTAGTACCGGCCCGACTGAGTGTCGAGGAACAGGTCCGGTATCTGTTGTCTACGGGGCGGGTCCTCGTAGTCGTCGTTCCCGGAGTGAGGAGGCGACCGCTGTTCCGGAGAGAGAGGCGGAACGGTGTCCCCCGTCCCATGGACAAAGTCCATGGTGGGCTGAGGCGGTGGCGTGTCCGGTACCGGAATCAGCCGGACCTCGGGCGCAGGCTCTGGATCACGGGGAGCCGCCGGAGTGGAGGTGCGGGCCTTCTTGGAAGGGGAGCGCCTCTTGTCCTTCGCCTTCGGTGGGATGGTACCGGGCTGATCCTTGGATGTCAAAGTCCTTTTAGAGACAGGGTCACGACCCGTCTTGTTGTGATGCCTCTTCTTTCCCGGCCTCGGGGTCTCTTCCGGTGGGAAGAAAGGATTGTCCGGAAGATCCAGGAGGACAGCCGCCGCTCCTGATGAGGAGGGTCTTGGAGACCTTGCCCTGTCAGCTGACGGGACGTGGGCCGCTCCCGAAAGCACAGCCGGCTCCTTCGGCTTTGGAGCGTGGCGAGATGCCTTGGA
>NW_024840363.1:0-1139 GCF_019175285.1 Sceloporus undulatus
CGCTGTCATGCTCATGAAGTTCCTGAAATTGCAATTAAAGCATGACATAACATTTGGTCTGGGGATGAAAAAATAAATGCCAACACTTATAAAAACATATAGACAGTATTTCAGACACTGAAATTGTCCAACTGCAATGTTGTTTGTTACAAACTGCATTATTTCTGCAGTGCAGAGGCAACCTGAAACCCCAATATGTGTTTGCGTTCATACCTGGAGGCTAGAAAAGTTATGTTTTTGGATCCTGACTCTAGTTAATTATCCTTTTTTTTTTTTAAAAAAAAAACCTTCAGCATCTAAGGTCCTGCAGAGAATGCATACCTGGAAGAGCTTTTCCCCATAACCAGTAAAACCAGTGCACTGCCCTTAACATTGTGTCCAAAGTGCCTACTCAGTTCTTTCTGCACCAGTCCTTCCCAGGTTTTAGTTTGCTATTTCTTTTGGTTTTTACAGCCATTGCATCAGCAAGCCACGCCATAGGAGTAGCTGAAAGCTCTCTGCAAAAGCTTGCCATTAGTGTGATTATTAGCCCCAGAGCTGATATTAATATGCAGGGGAAAGAAATTGCATTCCCAAACACTCCTCTTTCTCTGGGTGGCTCAGTGGCCGCTTTTGTTTGGGGCCCAGCCTTGTCACTCTATGCTGGAGGAAATATTTGACACTCTTGTCACTGCTTCTGAGTACCTGCTGTATATTTCCTGCCGCACTTGATTACATTACCTTTTGGTGTTTATAAACATTCAGATACTGCACAGGAATGCTGTATCAAACAGGAGCTGGATGTCGACATTTCAGCATGCTTTTTGCTGCTTCGCCTGTAAACGCTCCGCATGCACCTGCACATTGCTGCATGGAGAATGAGATGAACAGGGGACAGCTTTAGATGGAGAATGCAGAGACCTGGATTCAAGTTGCTCTTCAGACATACTGTCTGGCTTTGCACCAGTCATTCCACCCCCACCCCCCGCTTATTTGGTCTAACCTGAACTTAAATACTTGCAAGGTTGTGGTGAGCAGGGACGTAGCCAAGGGGGGAGGGGCTTGGGGTCTGGACCCCCCCTTCCATTAGAAAAATGAATGGTGCATGCTGCTGCACCGCCATGCTCAAGCCCCATTATAATGGTGGCACTTAGTCTGGA
>NW_024840364.1:0-1139 GCF_019175285.1 Sceloporus undulatus
CCCATTTTGATCTATACTCTTGTATCTCTTCACTCCTTCCAGAATGTTCAGAACTGATCCATCAAAGACAGGGGCCTTCATGCAATTCTATATACTAGCTAATGTACTGAAGCTGCTTTCTGGTAATCGCATCTGCATCAGAGTAGTGAAAGGGTCACCCAGTCTATGCTTTATTGAGTGTCTGATATCAAAAGAGGAGGGGAGATTAGAGACACCTCTCCCCCCAATGTGCCTATCTTCCTATATCTCTGGCCTGTGCAAAAAAAGAAACATCAAGAGCAGAGTCCTACTCCCAATTACACTTTGTACCTTCTGGGTCCATTTCACAGAATCAAAATACAACAAAATTAAGCTTATTTTGTGATAATTCTACTGTAGATTTAACAAGTAACCAAACAATTTTTGATGGAAACTCATGAGAAGATGGTGCACATGGAACCATTTCTGGATGTGAAAGAAAAGGAGATAGGATGCAATAGAATGATAAATAGCATTTGCCTTTTTATTGCCCCAGAATCTGGATGCCCATGGGATCTCTGTGGAGTGTCATGGTTATCTATGGAATTTCTAGATGAATTTTGTACATATGACTCTCAACTCAATGCACACACACACAAATTATTCCTCCCCTTTTTCCTTGCTTTAAGCAATGATTTGCACCATCAGTCACAGGTTCTGAATAGCCGAGTATTCAGCTTATTTAAAAGTTTTGGATTAATTGGTTAATTGCACCTTATCTAATCTCTTCAGAGAGCAGTGGTGAAACCGATTAAGTTCCACTTCTGTAGTCAGTCAGAAAAAGTCACTTCACTAAGGCAGGTGAAATTAACAAAGGCTTTCACTTCTCCATTTGATTTCCTGAGAACATGCTAAAAGTGGCATGGGGAGAAAGCTTACCAGTTTATCCACTGCTTTTTATAACTGTGACACATACTTTTCTGAGCTTTCCTAAGATATTGTATATCATCATCATCATCAGCATCATCTGCTTACATCCTGTCTTTCTTCCAATATTGGGACTCAAACCAGCACTAAGCAAATTTAAAATAGTACAAAAGCATAATAAATATACCATTTAAAAAACAAACAATGTAAAAAGTTGACAATTATGTATTATATAGTTCACATAACCATTTTTG
>NW_024840365.1:0-1139 GCF_019175285.1 Sceloporus undulatus
CAGAAAACATTTGGCAGGCTCAGCACTCACATTTGACTCAACACTTACTGCTGTAGTTGCTAATGGAGACCCGAGTTCATTGACATTGGCAGGACCTGCCTCTTCTGATGCTAAAAACCCATTAATCTGTCAGGTAGCTGATATATTTGATAAACTATGCTTTAGCGCACCTGTTACCAGGTGGTGAGGAGTCAGTTATGGGAAGGATATATATATTCTTTGGTCATGCTGGCATCTGAAAATGGCTTCCTATATTTGTACAACATCCTGGCGAGGTGAAATAAAACTGCCATGGCAAGCTATTGAGTACAGAGGCACTGTGCAAACATCCAATTTAATCAGTTCCACTGGGAGTATATAGCTGCTGCTACATCAGTCTCTACTGGTGAACCTGCTGAGCATTTTATGAGGAAATCAGCATGATTCCCTCTCTCATTTTTTTAAAAAAATGCAACTCCTCCTTCTTACTCCTAATGGCAGTCATTGTAGTCCCAAAAACTGATGAAACGTGTTTGTATTGTAAGAGAAATTCTAGGCAGAACAATAAGGTTAGCTTTACTAGTGTGTGAACCTTCTGTATCACCTAAGGCAGTGATATTCAAACTTTTTACCCTTGGGACTCCCCTTTACATGTAAATGCTGACATTGCCCCACTACTCAGTGTGGTAAATGAATAAAAATATTTTGTTTATTTGTGTGTGTGTGTGTATGCTGTGCCTTCAAGTCGTTTCAGACTCATAGCGACCCTAAGGCCATGGGGTTTTCTTGACAAGATGTCTTCAGAGCAGGTTTGCCATTGTCCTCCCCTCAGGCTGAGAGCGTGTGACTTGCCTATGGTCACCCAGTATTTAGTGTGCATATTTTCATTGGCATATCCATGAAAATTAATATTTTAACACTTTATAAGGAAATAAACATTGTTCAAATTATAACAGTTTTATTTAAGTAAATTCAACATTTAACTCAATGCACATGTAAGTTTTATACTAAAAAGTTTGGGAAGAGGAGGAGAAGGATGACTCAAGACCTTTAAGTCTCCACTCTTTTGAGCAACTCTCCTGCCCCCTTTTGGGGGTCCCCCTCAGTGGTTTGAGAAGAATTGACATAAGGCTTTAGAAATATGAGGAAAGGGGGGGGGG
>NW_024840366.1:0-1138 GCF_019175285.1 Sceloporus undulatus
GTGGCCATTTTGTGTTCTGGCAGCCATTTTGTGCTGCTTGTGACTGTGGGGGATGTTCCAGAACCTTCTCTGAGGCCTCAGTTGAACAGAGGTATCTCTTTCTACTCCTGAGGCTCAGAATAGGTTAATATGGGGAGTACTTTGTGGTCCAGGCCTCTGGCCACACTGTTTGGGATTCCTTCCAACTTTGGGGCCCTTTTATCCTCCATTAGAGATTCCCTAAAGGCCTCTAACTGCCAACTGCAAAGTGCTGAGGCAGAGGCAGACATTTTGTGTTCTGATGGCCATTTTGTGTTCCGGCAGCCATTTTGTGTTCCGGCAGCCATTTTGTGCTGCTTGTGACTGTGGGGAATAATGTTCCAGAACCTTCTCTGAACCCTCAGTTGAACAGAGGCTCCTCTTTCTCTCCTGAGGCTCCAGAGTCAGAAGGAGGCCAGGCTCCTTGGGCCAAAAGGAAAGAAGTGTGTCTCTTTGTGTGTCTTTTGTGTCTCTTTTCTGAGAGGGTTTCCTTATTACACAGTTCTGCTCTTTCTGGGGAACAAGGGTTTCAAAAGGGGTCAGAAATGGGATGATAGTTTTAATACAAGCCTTATTATTATTATTATGCACAAACATCAGGCTCTGGCTCCTATCCCTGTTTTTAACAATTGTTTTAATAACTGTCTAATACTTTAATGGTATTTTATTTTGGATGGGAGTGTTAGGAAGGGTTTGGGATATAATGAAAGATGTTGTTATTGTATTGTATGGATATTTTTATTGTAAGCTGCTAAAAGGTGGTCATTCTTGTGCAGTAATTGCCTTGTGATTAACTCCCACAACAGCCTTGTAAGGTAGGCTTCATAAGCTCCTAGGTCTGGAAGGGAGCCCCAAAGGCCATCCATTCAGCCCCATTCTGCCCTCCAAGTCCTCCAAATAGATGGCCATCCAGCCAGAGACTCCTCCAATGCTCTTGGAGGCAGCGTATCCCATAGATTTGCCAAGAGGTTAGGGTTGCCATAAGCCAGGACCTCCAAACCGGGACAAATGTAGGAAAACATCTTCAAATGTAGGACACGATTTTATAAAAATGCAGGACACGCGAAAAAAAATGATGATGTTTAAAAAATGTTAATCTAAATGCATGTTTCTAAGGCAT
>NW_024840367.1:0-1138 GCF_019175285.1 Sceloporus undulatus
TTATACGTTTATTATTTGATAAGACTTAATTAAAAAAATTAAATAGGAAATATTTTTTTGGAGAGGCAGCTTTCATACATTTGTTGTACAGTTGTCACTCCCTTTTTGCGGACGTAGAATCCACAGCCTCACTCCTCGCGGGAGGGACAGGCGACCATTAATAAAACGGTGTGCTCCTGCATACGCCTCCCCTCCCAGTGCCATGGGTGTGCAGCCCATTATTTCCTCTGTGACTCGGATATGTGGGGGTCATCATTTTCGCGAAGGGTCCAGAATGGATCCCCCGCGAATTGGGAGGGGCTACTGTATTTTGTAAAGCTCTATTATAATCTTCATTTATGCTACGTCTGCTACAAAGTTCTTGGTCTGAAAGTATCTTGTCCTTACAGAAACATTCAATAAACCTCTGCCCTATTTTGAGCATCCTGTATTCTTCATTGAGTCTATAGAATCTGAAGGACAATGTCAATTATGGAAGCATCAGTTTTAGCATAAATGAGGCGTTGCTAGACTTCAACTGGTTGTGACTAGGAGAAAGGATGCTGAAGGTGAATTTCTGTCTCCTTTCTAGCCCTATATCGACACACACAACATGCGCTGACTCCCGAGTCAAACTCTGACTTCCCTCCCTGTCCCCAGGATCTAAACCTGGGCTAGAAAGGATCAGGTTTTATTTGGGATCTTCTCCTGTAACATGTGTTTTTCCTTGTCCTTTTTACATGGAGCAGAAGGGAGGCTGTACATCAGGACTTGGCATTGAGCTTCCAGTTTTCAGGGGTCATTTTCAGGAAGGTGACGATTGTGCCTCTTTTCCATTTTTTGGGAGGGAGGGCAACTCCAGTCAAGAGAAAAGGGCTCTGCACTAATATCCAGCTCATATGGAAGAGCAGTAGCTTATTCGTTCTGGTAGTCAAGTTCTACTGTCCCAGCCCAGGATTTCCTCTGCCCCATATCGGATTCGTCCCTTTTCACTCGCTATCCCTCACTCCTGGAACCTTCCCCCCCCCGCCCCCGAACAAGAGCCATCACTTCTTTAACCAGCTTCAAAATGGAGTTGAAGACCATCCTCTTCAGAGAAGCGTTCCCAGGCATTGCATAATTCTCGCTTGCCCTCCTGGATGAAGATTAACCATCCATT
>NW_024840368.1:0-1138 GCF_019175285.1 Sceloporus undulatus
ACAGCGCTTCATAAATAAAGGTTAATAATAATAATAATAATAGATTTCTAGGGACAGTTCAGGCTTGACTTACTCTCAAACCCATTTATTTGTTTTCAGGACACTTCTGTGTTGTTCTGCTCTGTCATTTCATTTACACCTTGCCATTTTCATAAAGCTGGGAGTCAGGACAGCTTGATTTTACCTGGTTTCTGGTGCTCTCTTTCACTCAGAACTACTGTGGAGTAGGAACGCATTACTGAGACTTCTCAGGCCTGCAGAGCTTGTCGTGTGATGCTTCCTCGTTGTGGCTTCTGCATCTGGTTGCATCCTGTTGAACATCACTTGCTCCTTAACTACCAAACGTTTCAGGTGTAGGCATCTTGACCATAAGAAGGAAAAAAACAAAACTCAAAATCCAGTAAAGGTATCTCCACAGGATGGATTTTGGATTTTCTTGTCACCCCCCCCCCCCCAAATAACTTTTAGGTATCTGCTCCTCAAATGGAGTAGGGCTTTAATTTCTACCTTCTTTGTTAACTTTAATGTAAAATACTGTTACTGTGCAAGAAAAAGAGTGGAAATTGAGATGAAACCAGGACTTAAAGTGCTCCTTTCAGCAGTAAGAGTAACACTAGGTAAAGGGCAATTAATCAGCAATGGTCTGGGAAGGAAATATAAGTAAAACTACAAGGAAGAGGTTGCAGTGGGCCTTTTCTGGATGGGACTGACCTCTGAGCAAAACGGAAGGAAAAGCCTTGGCCAAGGGGACGGGCATTGCCTGCTGCTGTGGTCCTGTACCAAGTGTCCTCTGGAACCACTGTTTTCTTTCCCTTTTCAGTGGCAGAAAAGTGGTGGCTTAGTTGTACTTGGTGGGAGCAACTTCTCTCTGTCAGATTTCATTTGCACTTCAGAAGTAATGGAATTCTGGGATTTGTTATTTGTCATGGCACCAGAGCTCTCTGAGGCCAAATATCTCAGAAAACTACAGAATTCCATAGGATGAACCATGGCGGGTAAAGCAGTGCCAAGCTGCATTATTTCTGCAGTGCAGATTAGACCTCAATGGCTAAAGTAGTGGGGAGAGACAAAGGAACTGTTACATGGATCTGTAATTGGTTGACCGGCCGAACCCAAAGGGTGCTCAACAATGGCTCCT
>NW_024840369.1:0-1138 GCF_019175285.1 Sceloporus undulatus
ATTTAGGCAGTATGTTCATTTTAACTGCCCTGATCCTTCCCAAGAGGGACAGGTTGAGTTTAGCCCATCTATTTTTTATTATTATTTTGTTAACTTTGTATTATTGTCATGCTGATGTTTTAATTGTCTTACTCTTTGATGATGGAATAGCGGTATAGAAATAAAATATTATTATTATTATTATTATTATTATTATTATTATTATTGAGACCTTGGTTGATATCATCCCATATTTTCTTGTAGCTGTTTTTAAAGAGGTCTCGGTTTTTAGAGCTGAACTCAACACCTAGACATTTGACCCTTTTTTCTACTTTCCTCTTGTAGATTTTCCTGATCGTTCTTTTGTTAAATTCATTGGTAAAATGTTTGTCTTCTCCCTTTTAATCCGGAAACCTGAATGCTGTCCATATTCCTTTAATTTATAAAGCAGAAGATTAACACTTTCTATTGGGTCAGATAAGTATATCACCACGTCATCTGCGTATAGTTTAAGTCTGTACTCTTCCTGTTTTATTTCCAGGCCTTTGGTCTTCTTATCTTCTTTAATGCTAATAGAGTCTCTAAAGTGGCCATAAATAACAAAGGTGAGAGGGGTATCTCTCATTATAGGTAATGCCTTCGCTTTCCCCCCATTAATAATAAGTATCGCTGTTTCTTTTCTATCGATTGCATCTATCCAGATGATAAAGTTATCTCCAGATCCATTTTTCTTAAGTTTCCCGCATGAAATTCCAATTAACTTCATCGAACGCCTTTTCGGCCTCAAGAAAAATCATAGCTGCTTTTAAATCTATTTTCTTCTCATAGAAGTCTATAATATCTAATAAATTTCTCCTGTTGTTTCTAAGGTGCCTTTTTGGGAGGAAGCCCATTTGGTCGGCATTTATGATATTTTGTAGGGTTTTTAAAAATCTTTCTGCTAAGAGTATTGCAAAGATTTTATAATCGTTGTTAAGGAGAGAAATGGGTCTGAAATGTTTCACCTCCAGCAGCTCCTTACTTTCTTTAGGAATCAGTGCAATATCCGCTATCTTCCAAGAGTCAGGCGTTCTTCTTTGTGAGGCTCTATTCATGATTTCTACAAGGGTTTAATTAGCCCTTTCTGTAAGCTCTTGTAATATACTGCACTTAGGCTATC
>NW_024840370.1:0-1138 GCF_019175285.1 Sceloporus undulatus
AATTCTTGTTTTATCCTGTTAAAAATGTTTTTGCTTTTTAAAATATATGCAGTTTGTTTTTCTGTCTAATCTTTATTCTTCTTGTTTGTTTGTATGTTTGTTTGTTTCATTCTTGGTAATATGAGTTATTCTGGTCTCTCTCCTTCCTTCTTGCCTGAAAATCTATTAATAAGAAAACTAGGGAGACTTTTAAAACCTCACAAAGGAGCCACTTTTGGCCTTTTTTGGGGGACTAGCCTCCTCTTGGAAGCCAAACCCAATGTTTGTGAAGAAGAAGAATAAGGCTTGTATTAAAACTATCCTCCCCATTTCTGATCCCTTTTAAAACCCATGTTCCCCAGAAGGAGCAGAGATGTGTAATAAGGAAACCCTCTCAGAAAAGGGACACAAAGGGACACACTTCCTTCCTTTTGGCCCAAGGAGCCTGGCCTCCTTCTGACTCTGGAGCCTCAGGAGAGAAAGAGAGGCCTCTGTTCAACTGAGGAATCAGAGAAGGTTCTGGAACATTATTCCCCACAGTCCAAACAGCACAAAATGGCCACCAGAACACAAAATGGCTCCCTCTGCCTCAGCAATTGGCAGTTGGCAGTTTGGAGAATTCAGGGAACCCAAAATGGACGGTGAAAGGGCCCCAAAGTCAGAAGGGGCCTCAAACAGAATTTCCAAACCTTAACACCTAAAATGCCAAACCAAAAGAACATTCCCAGAGTTCCATAGCACTGAGCCATGGCCATGACAGTGGTGCAGAGCAAGAAGGCCCAGGGATAGTGGCACTGATGATGATTAAGGTCTGGCGGCAGCTCCATCTTTCCCCCCGCAGGCCTGATAATATCATCACCATCACCACCAGCACCATTGCTACAGCATGAGAGCCACCATTAAAAGCATTGAAATCCCCTTTGGGAAGTCCCACTCTCCCACCTTCAGAGAGAGTGGGCCTTGCCTAGAAGGAGTGCTGGGCCTCCTTCCTCCCCTCCTTAATGGCAGTGGCCAAAGGAAAGCACCACCAGCAGCAGTAGACCCAAGCCAGGCCCAGCCAGACCTCAGGGCAGCAGTGAAGCCTAGTGGTTCCAGGCCTTGTCTCTCTGCTGTCACTGCACTCCACTCAACTCCACTCCTCTCTCTCTCTCTCTCTCTC
>NW_024840371.1:13-766 GCF_019175285.1 Sceloporus undulatus
TGACAAAAGTGACAGACCAGAAGGGACTCCTACAGTCACTGAGACAATAACACAAACAAATCCAGGTGATACAACCAGTCCCAACAATGATGACAAAAGTGACAGACCAGAAGGGACTCCTACAGTCACTGAGACAACAACAGCACAAACAAATCCAGGTGACACAACCAGTCCCAACAGTGATGACAGAAGTGACAAACCAGAAGGGACTACTACAATCACTGAGACAACAATAATACAAACAAATCCAGGTGATACAACCAGTCCCAACAATGATGATAAAAGTGACAGACCAGAAGGGACTCCTACAGTCACTGAGACAACAATAACACAAACAAATCCAAGTGACACAACCAATCCCAATGGTGATGACAAAAGTGACAAACCTGAAGGGACTACCACAGTCACTGAGACAACAATAACACAAACAAATCCAGGTGATACAACCAGTCCCAACAATGATGATAAAAGTGACAAACCTGAAGGGAGTCCTACAGTCACTGAGACAACAATAGCACAAACAAATCCAGGTGACACAACCAGTCCTGATGGTGATGACAAAAGTGACAAACCAGAAGGGATTACTACTACAGTTACTGAGACAACAATAGCACAAACAAATCCAGGTGATACAACCAGTCCTGATGGTGATGACAAAAGTGACAAACCAGAAGGGACAACTACAGTCACTGAGACAACAACTACAAAAACAAATCCAGGTGATACAACCAATCCTGATGGTTATGACAAAAA
>NW_024840371.1:776-1138 GCF_019175285.1 Sceloporus undulatus
TGACAAACCAGAAGGGACTACTACTACAGTTACTGAGACAACAACAACACAAACAAATCCAGATGATACAACCAATCCTGTTGGTGATGACAAAAATGACAAACCAGAAGGGACTACTACTACAGTTACTGAGACAACAATAGCGCAAACAAATCCAGGTGATACAACCAGTCCTGATGGTGATGACAAAAGTGACAAACCAGAAGGGACTACTACTACAGTTACTGAGACAACAACAACACAAACAAATCCAGATGATACAACCAATCCTGTTGGTGATGACAAAAATGACAAACCAGAAGGGACTACTACTATAGTCACTGAGACAATAATACAGACTGATCTATTTAGTAGCACACCAA
>NW_024840372.1:0-1138 GCF_019175285.1 Sceloporus undulatus
CATTATAATGGGGCTTGAGTGCGGTGGCGCAGCAGCACACACCATTCATTTTTCTAATGGAAGGGGGGGTCCGGACCCCCAGATCCCCCCCCCCCTGGCTACATCCCTGCCCAAGGAGAGGGGGCTCTGGGCAGCCAAGAGTCTAAGCATTCATTTTGGGGCAGATGCCTGTTTTGCTTGAATATCCTGAAGGGCAATACTGTACATAAAGAAAATAATGGACCAATAGAAATGGATTCAGAAGGAGGATAATTGAAGAGAAGGAATGACAGACAGAAAAGACTAAAAGGAGTTCAGCTGAAACTATGCATTAATTAGAAGGCTGGCTGGCTGTTTTTTCTTAGGCCTTTCTGTTGCGTATTTGAAGTCCTGTGTTGGAGTTTGTGTTATTTTCTTTCAGTTGGCATTGATGAATTCTGCCTTTTTGTATCTTGTTGCAAGGAAGCAGGCATTGGACCAGTGGCCCCCAGCAGCCTCTTTCCTTCTTTCCCGCTCTCTTCTTTTGAGGGAGCTTTTGGGGATGATGGGCTTTGCAGGAGCCCCTCTCAGGGCAAAAGGGAGGAGGGGAGGCTTCTCGGGATGATGGGGGCAACAGTCACTCAGCAGGAGGCCCTTGGAAGCAGACTTAGGGAGACCTAGGGCTCTTTCCTATTTACCTTTAAACCAGTTTGGATCTTTCCTTCTAAATAGTCTTTATTAAACTGAGTTTGAAAAGACCAAAAGTCTTGACTTCTTGCATTTTCCCAAAATAAAAGAAACTCTTCTAATTAATGCATAGTTTCAGCTGAACTCCTTTTAGTTCTTTCTGTCTGTCATTCCTTCTCTTCAATTATCCTCCTTCTGAATCCATTTCTATTGGTCCATTATTTTCTTTATGATTTGTTTATTACTGCCATCTTTTCTTTTCCTTTTCATCGCCGAAGGTTTTTCTTCCTTGTATCTTCTTGGATGTCTTCGGTATCTTCTCTTTGCCATAAATAATTGTTTCTCCCTGAATTATATCTATACAAACCTTATTTCTTCTTGTCCTCCTAGAACAACAATTTACAGACAGAGATGCTACTGAACTCTCCCTTGTAATCTTAATAAGTTTAATAAGTTTATATCAATAAATAGCCAAGACATATAAAGTGTGAGA
>NW_024840373.1:0-1138 GCF_019175285.1 Sceloporus undulatus
TGAGCTGGGATTCAAACCCTGCTGTCCCTGAGTCCAAGGCTGCATCCGCACTGCGGAAATAATGCAGTTTGATATCATTTTAACTACTATGGGATTCTAGGGTTTGTAGTTTGCTGTGGCACCAGAGCTCTCTGACAGAGAAGGAGAAATGTCTCTGGTTCTGCAGTCAAAGAGAAGTCCAGCAAATTTCTTTGTATATATTTCCATACATTTGGGGCTAGAAACCTTTTCTTGACCTCATATATATATATATTCCAGTTTAGCCTGAGAATGTTTAACTTGTGGTTTGATCACCAGCAGAAAACAGCAGGTCCATTATGCGAATTCTGCTTAGCAAGAGCTTACAGTAAAAAACCTTACAACAAACACCAACATTTTGCAAAAGGTCAGATTCAGGCGAACCTGATAACATGTCACTCTTCCCTGAACCTCCTTCGGTTTACTTTATTATTTTTTTAAAAACACTTTTATGTAAAGGAAAATAACTTAACAAAACCCGACGAAGCAAAATAAGACGTACAGACGGCCAGCATTCCTTAACAAAACACGCAATAATCACACAGACATACTTTTCTCTTGCAAGCCTTCAAGTTAAAGTTGTCGGCAACGGAGGTAAGCTGAGGACCAAGGGGGGAAATGGAAGGAGGAGAGACTGGGATATTTTAAAAGCAGCTGAAAAAGCGGGATGACAAGAGGATTAATGAAGATTAATCGGGACTGTCTCTGTTGAATTGGGGCAGATGGAGGGTATGTATGTCCATTGACTGCTATCTGATCCAGGATCAAAATGGAGGCTAAACAGAGCACACTGTATGAGGAACAACTAAGGGAGCTGGGGATGTTTAGCCTGGAGAAGAGAAGGTTAAGAGGTGATATGATAGCCCTGTTTAAATACTTGAAGGGATGTCATTTTGAGGAGGGAGCAAGCTTGTTTTCTGCTGCTCCAGAGACTAGGACCTGGAGCAATGCATGCAAGCTCCAGGAAAAGAGATTCCATCTCAACACAGGAGGAATTTCCTGACAGTAAGGGCTGTTTGATAATAATAATAATAATAATAATAATAATAATAATATTTATTTGTATACCGCCCTGTGGCGAACCAATCCGGGCGGTTGACAACAGTGATTATAACAGAGT
>NW_024840374.1:0-1138 GCF_019175285.1 Sceloporus undulatus
GGAATTGGGAGGGTAGGCTTGTAGGAAGAGGTGGGTTTTTAATGCCTATTTAAAGGCTTCTACTGTTCCACTAAGGCGGATCCCTTCAGGTAAGGAATTCCACAGAGAAGGCGCTACTGCCGTAAAGGCCCTTTGTTGAGTAGTTGCCAATCTCACCTTAGGGTGATGGAGTAACAGTTTTCCTGTAGTCCTGAGAGTGCGGGGAGGATTATGCAGGGAGAGGCGTTCCCTCAAGTAACCCGGGCCCAAGCCATTTAGGGCTTTAAAGGTGATAACCAACATTTTGTACTGGGACCGGAAATGAATTGGCAGCCAGTGTAAAGATTTTAAAACAGAAGCTATATGGTCGGACCTCGCTGTCCCCATGATTAACCTGGCTGCTGCATTTTGAATCAATTGAAGTTTCCGAACCTGATACAAAGGTAGCCCCATGTAGAGCGCATTGCAGAAATCCAAACGAGAGGTTACCAGTGCATGTACTACCTTTTCTAGGTCCCCCCCCGGTCCAGATAGTTGGTGTATCAGCCAAAGCTGATACCAAGCACTCCTGGCCATCGCATCTACTTGAGATGATAAATGTAGGGATGGATCCAGGAGTACTCCCAAACTACGCACTTTGTCCTTTAGGGGAAGTTTAATCCCGTCAAGGACAGGATGGCAAATTTCCCTGCCCGGGCTAGGGGAACCTATCATGAGTACCTCTGTTTTCTCTGGATTCAATCTGAGTTTGTTTTCCCTCATCCAGCCCATTACTGCCCCCAGGCAGGCATCGAGAGGAGAGATGCCATCCTTAGTCACTGTATCAGTCGGAGACATGGAGATAGATCTGGGTGTCATCAGCGTACTGATAACACCGTGCTCCATGGCTCCAGATGATCTCTCCCAGCGGCTTCATGTAAATGTTAAATAATAATAATAATAAAAATTTTTTTATTTATACCCCGCCCTTCCAACGATCAGGGTGGCTTACAGAACAGTTAAAAACACATACAATCCATATTATAATACAAAAAAAATTAAAACCATACAAATACATCAATACATCAAAAAATAACAGGAAAAAAGCCCCATAGCCCAACCTCTTGGCCACGGAAGAGGAGGGAGGCCCACAGGATATTTAATCGGGGAATGCCTGTTT
>NW_024840375.1:0-1138 GCF_019175285.1 Sceloporus undulatus
ACCAAATTTGAAACTACATGCCTGACTTTTGATTAATACAAACATGAGTACATCAGGAACAACAATCAAGGAACACAAGAGACACTGTAGACTGGGCTAGCCAGAAAAATCAGCAGTAGCAGAACATGCCACAAACTATCCTGGGCATAAAATACTGTATGAAAACACTGAAATTCTGGACCATGCCAACCACTACCATGTCAGGATGCAAAGGGAAGCCATTGAAATCCACAAACACCTGGACAATTTCAACAGGAAAGAGGAAACCCTTAAAGTAAACAAGGTTTGGCTACCAGTCCTGAAAGAGAGCAAGACAAAGACTCAACAAATGCAAATGAGAAATCTCCCAGCAGACAATGGGCACTATCAAGCAGAGATTAATCCTCTTTTGCCGACCCTCACATCCTGAGGCCTGCCATTAGCAACAAACAATATATATGCAAATCACTCCTGCCTTTCCAGGTCACACATTATATATACCCAAGTCCTTTCCAGGCAAACATTCTCTGAAGATGCCAGCTACAGATGCTGGCAAAATGTCAGGAAGAAACTTTTCTAGAACATAGCCACATAGCCCGAAAAACCCACAAAAAACTATGGATGCCGGCCATGAAAGCATTCAACTTCTCGCAGGTGTTAGTTTCTCCCAAAGTGTCCCCCATTTCAAATAATCTGGATAGCCTTGGCAACAGGCTCTCTAGGCTGAAAATGCTGCTGTTCAATGCCAGTCAGTGAATGAGAAAACATCTCTGCTCCAGGACTGGATCCTGGATGAGGATGCCAACCTGGCTTGTATTATGGAGACCTGGGTGGATGAAGCTGGGGGGGGGGTGTTAGTCTCTCCCAGCTTTGCCCACCTGCAGGAGAATCCTGGGGGGCGGAGAGGCTGAGAGGTCATCCGGAGTTTTGGGGTGAGGTGTCATCAATATGTGGATGACACACAACTCTATTTCTCCTTTCTATTTGAGTCCAAGGAACGGGCAGTGCAACAAGCAATGTAATAAGTTTTAAACATTAAATATATTTTAAAACAAAGCTGCTGTCTAATTAATAATAAGCACATTTCTGTCAATCAACTGATTAAGTTAGTTAAGTACTGATATAGTAGCTATTTAATTCTAGCCCTTGCTAATAGTAA
>NW_024840376.1:0-1138 GCF_019175285.1 Sceloporus undulatus
AGGTGTAGAGACCTGATGAAAGAGCTTTCAGGAGGCTGCATGGAGCCTATGGTCTTCATGATCCCACTCTGATGTAAATGAACATACCTAATACATCCTCTCAATAATAATTACATTTCTCATAGTTTGATGAGGATTTCCTGAAATTTGGGATCATTCTCAACAAATTCAACTTGATGTTATAATGGACGTGGCATTGCATTGTCTTTTACATGTCTGCGGCAAAGATTGCACTGAGCATGTGTAATGCAGCTGTCCGTTATGTTTGCAGCTAGCCAGGGATTTTAATCTCGGGTTTCCAAAAATCAGCTCAGTTTTAGTCTTCCACATTTAAACCCACTAGTCTTTCCATATTCCTGTGCTAGCTTTTAAATATAGCAGCTGGGAGACCAGGGTTCACATTCCCTCTGAGCCATAGAAATCCAATGGGTGATCTTGGACAAGTCACATACTCTCAGACTCAGAAGAAGGCAATGGCAAACATCTGAATAATAAATCTTCTGAAGAAAACCCTAGATAGGATTGCCATAAATCAGAGGCAAGGTGAAGAAGGCACATTACAACACGTATCATCAAACTGATGATATGTGTATTTTGACTGAATGTGAAAATTTTCAGTCTATGGACTGTAATAAATTATGACTGACTGACATTACAACACAACATGTGAAGTGCTAGAAACAAAATGCTGGAAAAAGGAATGGAAGACATGAATTTTTAATACATATCTCTGGTCATCTTTATAGAGAAAAATATCTCATCTGTCTTTCCTCCTTCTGAGCAGCTCAAAATTAGGTTTGGAAATAACTAATTTCCTGATCTCCTCTGGCAAATAAGAATGATTTCCATACAACCTCTTTAAAAAGTCCCCATCCCGTCACTTCTCAAATGAGAAATGTTAGGCATTCACAACTTTCCTTAGTTTGGCTCCCTTCTAAAGTTAAATAGAATAGATTGCCTAAGAGGGTGATGGACTATCCTCCTTTGGAGATCTTTAAACAGAGGTTAGGTAGGTATCTCCCAGGAGTGCTTAAGTTGTGTATCCCTGCATAGTAGGGGGTTGGACTACATGTCACTTGTGGTCCTTTCCAACTCAAAGATTCTATGAATAAGCAGCTTTGTAAGCTCTCTTTTTTTC
>NW_024840377.1:0-519 GCF_019175285.1 Sceloporus undulatus
CTCTATGATTCTATTTTATATACATACACACACACACACACACACACGTACACACTGTATATGCACACATACAGACAGGGTAACCAGACTGCCTCCTATTCCACCTAAACATCCTTTCCACAGCCTCCTGTTTCACCTCAATGTTAGCAAGAACTTCCTGACAGTAAGAGCTGTTTGACATTGAGACACAATCCCTTGGAAAGTGGGGGAGTCTCCTTTGGGGGTCTTTTAACAGAGGCTGGATGGCCATCTGTAAGGAGTGCTTTGACTGTGTATTCCTGCATGGCAGAATGAGGTTGAGCTGGATGGCCCTTGGGGGTCTCTTCCAACTCTTCTATGATTCTAAGTCAAGGGTAAACTTAATGGTATGTGACAAAGGATGCAAAGGATGAAAGAAAAGAAAATGATGCCAAATCGCACCACTGTTTGCCCACCCAGCCATTCAAAAAGGCCAGAGGCAATGCCACAACGGAGAGAGTAGGCATTTCTTTTAGGTTCTCCCGGGATGGACTAAGATTT
>NW_024840377.1:619-1138 GCF_019175285.1 Sceloporus undulatus
CTCTATGATTCTATTTTATATACATACACACACACACACACACACACGTACACACTGTATATGCACACATACAGACAGGGTAACCAGACTGCCTCCTATTCCACCTAAACATCCTTTCCACAGCCTCCTGTTTCACCTCAATGTTAGCAAGAACTTCCTGACAGTAAGAGCTGTTTGACATTGAGACACAATCCCTTGGAAAGTGGGGGAGTCTCCTTTGGGGGTCTTTTAACAGAGGCTGGATGGCCATCTGTAAGGAGTGCTTTGACTGTGTATTCCTGCATGGCAGAATGAGGTTGAGCTGGATGGCCCTTGGGGGTCTCTTCCAACTCTTCTATGATTCTAAGTCAAGGGTAAACTTAATGGTATGTGACAAAGGATGCAAAGGATGAAAGAAAAGAAAATGATGCCAAATCGCACCACTGTTTGCCCACCCAGCCATTCAAAAAGGCCAGAGGCAATGCCACAACGGAGAGAGTAGGCATTTCTTTTAGGTTCTCCCGGGATGGACTAAGATTT
>NW_024840378.1:0-1138 GCF_019175285.1 Sceloporus undulatus
TACCAGTTTCATAGCTTGCTGTCTGACCCAGCATTGCTTCTCAAAGATCTGGTGGCTATTGTGGCCAGAATTGTAATTGCCCAGCTTTGGCTCATGCATCAGCTTTGTCTTCCCAGGAAAGACTGATCTGGCCACAGTGGCTCATGCCTTCATTACTCTCAGACTACTACAGTGTGCTATATGTAAGGTTGTCCCTGAAATGTGTTTGGAAGCTACAGCCAGTAGAAAGTACAGCTGGCAGATTTTTGTCAGAAATGCACTTTAGGTGCTACATTTAACTGGTCTTACACCAACTTCCATGGATTCCATTTTTCTTCTGAGCGCCAGTTATGGAGTACTCAAATTTTTGACACACAAAACATTAATTGGTTTGGAAGTAGGTTATCTGAATGACAACCTCTTCCCATTTGAATCTGCCTAGAATTTGGTTCCTTGGTGGCAGCTCTGTTACACGTACTAGCAGCACAGTAGGCTAAGTTGTTGGGTCCATGTGACAGGGCTTTCTCTTTTGCACCACCCTAGCTGTGGAACGTCCTCCCAAGGGAAGTCAGGTTGGCTGTGTCCTCCCTTGATCTTCTGACAGATCAAGGCCCTTCGTCTTTTTTTTAAAAAGGTGTTTTTAATAGACACTTTATTTATCTGTGGGTTTGTTTTGGGTTTTTTGAAACAAATTTTTGGCTGTGTTTTTAAAGAATGTCTTTTGTCCACTGTTTCTCCTGGCAGACAGATTTCTCTATATTAAATAGAGGGAGCTCACTTTAACTGTTTTTGCTCAATGGTAGGGAATTCTGGGAACTGTAGTTCTATAAGACATTTATCCTTCTCTGTCAGAGCTCTGGTGCCATAATAAACTAGAATTCCCAGAATTCCTTAGCACTGAGCCAGGACAGTTAAAGTTGTCTCAGATTGGATGGTTTCTGCAGTGTGTTTTGGCCCAAGGTGATGTTTTAGTGACTTGGTCTGTCAGCTGCCATGTCCTAGGTGCATAGTGCCCATCTCTGGCTAGCCCACTATTCTGAAGAGGAACAAATTACCATAACTCTTTATTTTTATATTACTTCAAAGTGAAAAAATATTTTACACTGGTACCTCGGGTTACGAAATTAATTCGTTCCGCTATTTCTTTCGTAAGCCGAAA
>NW_024840379.1:0-1138 GCF_019175285.1 Sceloporus undulatus
TACAAACAGAGAAACAAAGTTGTGCCCATGAAAGCTGGTATAAACTGCTAGGGCAGCTGTGTAACTGAAATGGGCTCAGAAACTGATGGGAAAGGATGTGATGTGAGAAGGGCAGTTATGGAAAATAAATATCTTGGATCTGTATTTCTACACATACAGAAATACCAGTTTTGTACTCTCCAAATTTGCAAAAGATCTGAGCATAGCTAGCCTTCAAAACCCACATATTTGTAAGATTTAGAATGATCATTAAAAAGAAATATATGTACAGTACTAAACTGTACTTGCATTTGAAAAATAAACATAACCAAAAACATACATTTGAAAATGCACAGAAGCATGTTTTACACAGGTTGCTGCCACACTGCAGAATTAATGCAATTTGATACCACTTTAACTGTCATGGCTCCATTCCATGAAATAATGGCATTTGTAGTTTGCTGTGGCACAAGCGGTCTTTCTGACAAAGAAGGCTAAATAGCTTACGAAACTACAAATCCCAGAATTCCTTTTCATTGATCCATGGCAGTTAAAGCAGCGCCAAATTGCATTCTGCAGTGCAGATGTAATCATGATGGAAGATGTATACTTTAAATTGTATATAAGAATGCATTTTTTTCTAATTGTAACTGTTTTTGCAAATATTAAAAGTTTTTTTGTGTGTGTTATTGTATTGCATTAATTCCTTCTTTCCCCTGTAGTCCTTTTTTAAAAATTAGTTTGCATACTTTTGCCAGGTCAGTTTGTCTTTTTTATTTGTTGCACAATGCATGTTAGAATGCATGTTCACTAATGACACTAAAAATAAATAAAGAAGACAGGACAGGAGAAATAATAAGAATTAGAATTAAAATTAGAAGGAGAAATAAAGGAGAAACAGACAAAGAAGAAAAACATGTATATCAAGGGTGGGCAAAATAAAACCCATTGGTCACAAAAACATGTTTTCTGCACAGAAACCATTTGCTGTGCAAGAAACTTGCTTTCTGTACAGAAAGAGAGAGAGAGAGAGAGAGAGAAAGAGAGAGAGAGTGTGTGTCTGGATGACTTTTAAAAACTCATTTTTCTATTTAGAAACAAACAGTTGAGGATATTCTTTCTATCCCTGCTACTTGTAATTGGGGAAAAATGGGAAACT
>NW_024840380.1:0-1138 GCF_019175285.1 Sceloporus undulatus
GTGCTCAGCAATGGTTCCTTTTCATCCTGGAAAGAAGTGACCAGTGGGATGTCCAATGGGGCTCTGTCCTGGGCCCAGGGCTATTCAACATCTTTATCAATGACTTGGAGGACAGAATTGGGGGCATACACATCAAATTTACAGATGACACCAAATTAAGAGAAGTAGCTAATACTCCAGAGGACAGGATTAAGATTCAAAATGACCTGAATAGACTAGAAAGTTGGGCCACAGCTAACAAAATGAAATTCAACAGGGAGAAATGTAAGGTACTCCACTTAGGGCAGAGAAATAAAATGCACAGATATAGGATTATGGGGGACAGCTGGCTGAACAATAAACTTATACGTGTGAAAGGGATCAAGGAGTCCAAGTAGACCACAGGTTGAACATGAGTAAACAGTGTGATGCGGCAGCTAACAAGGCCAATACAATTTTAGGTTGCATCAGTAGAAGTACAGTGTCTTGATCAAGGGAAGTAATAGTGCCACTATATTCTGCTTTGGTCATGTCCCACCTGGAATATTGTTTCCATTTCTGGGCACCACAATTCAAAAAGGATGTGGAGAAACTGGAGCCATAAGTCCAAAGGAGGGTGACTAAAATGTGAAGGGTCTGGAAATCATGAAGCCCTATGAGGAACGACTTAGGGAGCTGGGGATGTTTAGCATGGAGAAAAGAAGGTTAAGAGGTGATATGAAGGCTCTGTTTAAATATTTGAAGGGATGTCATGTTGAGGAGGGAGCAAGCTTGTTTTCTGTTGCTCCAGAGACTAAGACCCAATGGAGCAATGGATGAAGGATACAGGAAAAGAGATTCCACCTCAACATTAGGAGGAACTTCCTGACAGTAAGGGCTGTTTGACAGTGGAATACATTCCTTACTCTTAAATTATGGTGGAGTCTCCTTCTTTAGAGGTCTATAAACAGAGGCTGGATGGCCATCTGTTGTGTATGCTTTGATAGAGATTTCCTGCATGGCAGGGGCTTGGACGGGATGGCCCTTGTGGTCTCTTCCACCTCTATGATTCTGTGATTCACTGCCCCATGGCCTTCTCCCTCTGGCCTCTCTCAGTCCCAGGTTGGCCTTACAGAAAGGGAACTGACCCCAAGAGAGAAAAAAAGAAAGAAGGGGACCC
>NW_024840381.1:0-1138 GCF_019175285.1 Sceloporus undulatus
AAAACAAAGGCTGAATTTCACAAAGGCAGTTAGGAATGCATAATCTATGCATAACAGAGTAGTCACAATTCCTAAGTATTCACTAATTTAGGAAATCTGTAGGATCTGTGGAAGTCCCCCAGTTATCAGTTCCTGGGCAGTAGCCACTGCGATTGACTGACATTCCCTCACACAGGTGATCTTAGGTGTGAAGAGGAATTGCTAAAGAGATCCTGCTTCTGACTATGACACCAGAAATCACTCATGTGAGAGGGAGTACTGACTGAAAGGGAAACAGACCCCTCACTACTCCCAGTGGTAAGTGATGATTGGAGGGACCAGGCTGCAAGACACTACTTAGCTACATAAACAAGGGGGCTACATAGCTAAGTATCCACCCAACTGAATAACAACACCTTAAAACGAATAACTGGGTAGATAGTAGCTAAGAGCAGGTTAGAAAAAAATAATTCTTATCAGACATTCATGCAAATAAGGATAAATTTAGCCTTGTTTCTGAAACATAAGAATGATGGTGCAAAACAAATAGGCGTTGGACTGAAAGCAAAGTTCCACTGGTCGCCACCATAGAGAAGCCCTTATCCTTAAAGGTAGTGAGGCACCCAAGGAGCCATTGTTGAAGATCTGGACTGACAGGCAGTTTGTATCAATGTTTATTCAGGCGTTACACTGATATCATTAGTACTGCCTTCCTAGTAAGTGTGTACAGAACTGCAGCATTCAATAACCTTAGGGCTTTTGGCAGTGGTGGCCAGTGTCTCCCAAATCAGTAGACTGGTAAATCTTCCCCAGATTTTAGTATGAACTTTAAAAGAGCTGTCCATTTGCTGAACACTATCCCCTTCCAATAGTGGTATCAATAGTTCAAACAAAGTTGCTAATAAAACCCAGAGCAGATTTACTGCCACACTGATATAGAACTCACCTGCTGTCAGTGCCTCTTGGTGGTATTGAATAATGACTATGATGGTTGGAATTGAGAAAAAACAGAATCCAACAACTACCAAAGGGCCATATGCTTCCCTATCTTTACTAGTTTGGGATCTTAATGGTAAAGGTGCTTCAGCTAACATCTAGTTAATTGTGGTAACTGATTATGGCCTTGATCTTACATATTCAGTCCCAATCAGAGGAGACT
>NW_024840382.1:0-1138 GCF_019175285.1 Sceloporus undulatus
GCTATGTCCCTGTCGAGAGAGTGTGTTCCACTGTCCAAGTTCATCCTAATGTGGAGTTGGAATCTCTTTTCCTGTAGTTTGAATACATTGCTCCGGGTCCCAGTCTCTGAAGCAGCAGAAAATAAGCTTACTCTAGCGTCAATATGACATCCCTTCAAATATTGAAACAGGATTATCATATCACCTCTTCAGCATCTCTTCTCCAGGCCAAACATACCTAGCTTCCTAAGTCTCTTATCATAAGGCATGGTTTCCAGATCCTTCACCATTTTGTAGCCCTCCTATGGATACACTCCAGTTTCTCCACATCCTTTTTAAATTGTGGTGCCCAGAAGTAGACACAGTATTCCAAGTGAAGCCTGACCAAAGCAGATTAGAGTGATACTGATGTTTATCACATGGAGGTTTTTGCAGCTCAGATCCGGGGTGACTCCTGGTTCAGCTATGCTAATTCACGTTATAACACACATGTTTTATGACACCTGGTTGCCCTTCCGAATCGAGGGGGAATTGAATCCAAAGCAAGCCACGTAATGCAGATTAACGCAAAGAGGAGTGAGTGGAAATTGCATTGCCACACTGGTGCATACCATGCGGATACAATTATTCAAATTGGGACCCTTGCACATGCTCAGTGGGGGTCTGAATGCATCCTTTTCACTTCTGTGGTTAAGAAGGGAGCCTGGTTCCACTTTCACGTGAATGCTAGCCTCACATGAATGACAGCTTTGCCTTTCTTCCTCCCTTCAATTTTCTCATCCCTGGCAGCCAAATTCAAACGGGGTCCTCTGTGTCAGAGGCCCCATCCATTTCATCGACAACTACATCTATTCTCCTGTCATTCTCCTCATCTATTTCAGCCACATCTACATCTATTCTCCTGTCATTCTCCTCATCCATTTCAGCCACATCTGCATCTATTCTCCTGTCATTCTCCTCATGCATTTCAGCCACATCTGCATCTATTCTCCTGTCATTCTCCTCATCTATTTCAGCCACATCTGCATCTATTCTCCTGTCATTCTCCTCAGCTATTTCAGCCACATCTACATCTATTCTCCTACCATTCTCCTCATCCATTTCAGTCACATCTACATCTATTCTCCTGTCATTCTCCTTATCCATTTCAGCCACATCT
>NW_024840383.1:0-386 GCF_019175285.1 Sceloporus undulatus
GTTCATGTCCAAGGGATTTAGGGAGGGCTTTTTCAGAAGCGGCTGTACCACCGCTTCATTTATGGAAGATGGAAAATAGCCCTCCCTCAGAGATGCATCTATGATCTATCTGAGGTGAGTCCTAAGTGCATCTCCTCCTTGGATTACTAGCCATGAAGGGCAAGGGATGAGAGGGCAAGTTGTCTTCTTCACACTTCCAAGGAGCTTGTCCATGTCTTCAGTACTCACAGATTTAAATTGATCCAAGATGATCCCATTCACAGAGTCACTGGACACCTCACCTATAGCATCAGCAATAATGTCAGCATCCAAGTTGGTTCTTATCTGGGAGTTTTTATTTGCAAAATGGTCATTTAAAGCATCACAGTGAGCTGTGGAAGGCTCTA
>NW_024840383.1:486-1138 GCF_019175285.1 Sceloporus undulatus
TTTTTATCTTTGGACCCCCCTCCATGGTCAAGCCCCTCTCCAATGGTACCCCCTGCCCTCTCTTCTCATGATAACCCCCAAGTACCAGGGCCCCAAGGAATCCCCTGAGGAGGAGGCAGGGAAGGAAAGAGGGAGAGGAGACCTGGCAGGCCCCCTGCGTTTTGGTTGGAGGGAGAAGAGGGGATTCTTTCTTCTTATAATCCCCAAGCCCCCCCAGAAGATATTCCAGCCATTCCTCTGAACGAACAAGTTTCCCCCCATTTCCATCCTTCCTTCCCTCAGAACAGAGTGTGAGGGCAGCAATGGCTTTAGGGTTGAGACTGTGCATGCGCACATACATCCGAAGACCCCTTCTGATCATGCGCAGGAATCACCAGGGCTTTACTGCTCCTGCTGTTTATTCCACTGGCGGCCTTTGAGGGAAGGGAAGGAGTGTGCCGGGGGTTCAGCGACCTCCCCTTCCTTCCTTATTTTGAGGACACTTTGAAGAGGCCACAATGGAGCCCAGGAAAGGCAAGAAAGGAAGGCTTTGCATTGGAAATAAGGGCGGGTTACAGACAGGCAAAAAGGGATGTACTCATGACGTCATGAAGGTAGAGCCTTCAGACGGGCTTTACCTGAATGCCGCCATGAACACGCCCCCCTGCACGCC
>NW_024840384.1:0-1138 GCF_019175285.1 Sceloporus undulatus
TTAGTCACTTCTTGTACAATGCAGTTGACTGAGCACAAGTTGCTCTGCTGAGTTGTCGCGGCAGAGAGACGCAGAGATAGGAATGGGGGTGCAAAACTTAGCTGGCCAGGTCTTTTATTCACATCAGGGTTACATTAGGTTTACATTATCTCATAGTACATCAGAAGGCAATTTGCGGAATCAGGGACCAATGTGTATTCAGGAAAATCCTAATTAGCAAAGGGAGCAGGATGTGTACACTGTCTCAGCCGAATCAACATGGGCTTATCCAATTATGGATAAAGCATTGTCAACCAGAAGGTGAGTCATAATCCTATGGTCTGCCAGTAGGGTTATCACATTTCAATCTTGGTAAACATTGCTATCCTGGGAGGGGGCGCATCCCCTGGGTCTCCCAGGGAATGCCACAGTGAGTATAGTTTCAAAAGAAATCTCATGCTTTTCAACTGAAATTTTAATTTTTAAAAAATCTTTGGTTTTAAGCTAAGGGATATTTTAATGGCTGCAGTATTTACCAAGACCGGCATAATATAGCAGGGAATGATGAAAGAGCTGTGGATCTAGGCTTGCCATATCCCGCCTGGGGGCAGGACTTTCCCAGTTTGGGGCGAGGCCACATGGTCCTGCCCCAGTTTGGCCCCTCCCCAGGACCTCCCCTCCCCAGCAAGGCCCTGGAGGCAGCCCTCCCCATGGCTGTGTGCCACCCTCCCCGCCTCCCCGCCTGGCTTAGCCTAGAGAGCAGGTCTTAAAGACATCTGCCATTCAGAGCTATTGCCAGCCCACTTGGTATATATAACCTGCAAAAGGCCTTACTTTCTAGGTTACAGTGAGCAAAGAAAAAAAAGGCCATAAATGGTTCCTGTTTCACTGGGAGTCTAAAGGCCTCATCTTTTAAATGTCTACCAGGTCAGTATAGTTGTAATTCTTTATCACAGGATCCTTTTTGAGGCCCTAAACACCTTTACTTGTAATATGCAAATTTCTCTCGAAGCTGACCAATCAGAAAAAAGCAGTCAGCCCTCCATTTGGGTTGGTTTTCAATGGCTTGGAAGGAAGAGATTTTGCCTTGCAAGTTGCTGGTAAATAATAGAAGGCTTTGGGATAGCAAAAGGCTGCAGAAATAGTTTGACCCCCCCCC
>NW_024840385.1:0-1138 GCF_019175285.1 Sceloporus undulatus
AAGACAAGAAGCTCCGTCTTGGACATGTTGAGCTTCAAACGCTGGTGGCGCATCCACTGCGAGACAGCTGCGAGACAAGACGAAACTTGCTGTTCAAGCCTTGAAGAAATGTCGGGGTGGAAAGATACAACTGGGTGTCATCGGCGTATAGTTGGTAGGAAAAACCAAAAGAGCTAATGAGTTTTCCTAAGGACAGTGTGTAGAGAGAAAACAGAAGGGGACCCAAGACAGAGCCCTGGGGAACTCCAACAGATAATGGAACAGAGGATGAAGTCTGACCGCCTGTGACTACTGCAAAAGATCTGTCTGACAAATAAGATTTAAACCAGTCGAGAACAGAGTCTGAGAACCCAAGGTCAGAAAGTATTTCCACTAGAAGACAGTGATCAACGGTGTCAAAGGCTGCAGACAGGTCAAGAAGGATGAGAACAGAGTAAAGGCTACTGAACAGGATGCTAGCTATAGATTACAACCATACAAGACATATTTGTATTATTCCATTTCAGAAATCCGAGCAGGCAAGTAACTCAAAAGTGAGACTGATATTCAAATCCATTTCACAGGTCTTCCCTGATACTTAATATCAAACTGCCCCAAACTGCAAAAAATGGATGTAAAGTTTACTCCTTTATATGTATTTAAAACATCAAGTAAAGAAAGACAACATCTGAAATAAAACACAAAGTGAAATAGCCCTGCTGATTAGAATTCATAGTTTATGGACTTAAAGTCATTAAAGTGCCAACCCCATAATATGTAGCTGAGAGTAAGTCACATTGGATGCAGCAGAATTTATTTCAAAGTACATTTCTGTAAGACTGTACTGTAATTCCCTCTTCCAGTTAATCATAATATTGTGCTAACTTGAAAAAAAGCAAAAGTCTTTCCACTGATGGAACCGCTTACAGCAGTGGAGCCAGGAGCTGAATGATTTTATTTCCCTCACAGCCTTCCAATATCTACCCTGAGGGTTTGGGAGGCTTTGTGGAACAGATTGGAGAGACAGAAGGGGATGCAGGGAGATGAAAGAAAGGGAAATCCCCATTGCATGAGCCCACATATGCTTGAACAATGCTGGAAGTTGCCCAAATTAGTAATAATAATAATAATAATAATAATAATAATAATAATAATAATA
>NW_024840386.1:0-1138 GCF_019175285.1 Sceloporus undulatus
CCCCCCCCCCCATTGCTCTTCTTCTGCAGCCAGTCAAAACATTCTTATGCCTTGGGGTTTTTAGAAACTGACTGGGATGGGCTTTTAAGGGTGGACTGTACTGTTTTGTGGTTTGAATATTATCTTTTAATGCAATTTGATAGTTTCAACTGTATAAATTTAATTGTATTTTAAATAACTTATATATTTATACATTATATGGATGCTTTTGTACAGTTTGCAATCTTTGTCATTTTTGATATGTAGTTAACTGCTGTGACACGCATAGTGTCCGGGAAAGCAGCCAAAGGGCTGATAAGGCAGCTAGTTCTCAAACAAACAAACCCCCTCCCAGCACAGCAAAATCAGTGTAAGCTACACAGTCCTGGAGATTCACAGTAGTTCTACCAAAAGGGATTACCAAGAGAATTGTCAGACGGTCCGAGGTTCAGGGTAACAGATAGGCAGGTCGATAAAGCAGTCCAAGGTCAAGGTTTCCGGGTAGTCAAGACAAGGAGCCAGAGACAGAGTCTTTCCTCTAAAAGAGTCAGATATCCACTGGCAAAGAACCACACATGCTCCAGGTGCTTAAGAAGGCAAGGAGCCGGCCTTCAGCTGTGTCTGATTACGAACACCCTTCTGATAAAGCCTCCAAGATCTTCGAAGGCCCTCTCTTTCTGTTCTACGCTCCTTGAAGGTAGGCACACTGCCCAGATCCTCCTCCATGTCCACAGCCTCGGCACCAGGCAAACTTGACTGCTGAACCTCTGGAGGGGCCACAGACTGCTCCAGCAGAACTAGGGCCAGCCTCTGGCTCCTCCATTACAGGTTCAAGCCCCAGGGGCTCTGGCTCCTCCATTACAGGTTCAGGTCCCAGGGGCTCTAGCTCATCCTCTGAGTCCTCCAAGCCGTCCTCCAGGCTGGGCATGACACATAGTTGGGAGATAGGCAGGATATAAATTAATAAAATAAATTAATTAATAAAATAAATAAAACTCCTGCTTCTTCACAGTAGATGTCGACAGTTTCCATAGAATTTGGAAAAGCTAGTTTGGACCACAACTCTCAGAATTCCCCAGCTGGCCCACGCTGGGAAAGCCTAGAAAAGTAGATATTTTTTCCAAGCATAGATTCACTGGCAGACAGTTTTGCTAGTCTC
>NW_024840387.1:0-1138 GCF_019175285.1 Sceloporus undulatus
GCTTTTGTGACCTTCCTCATAAACAACTTTGGCCATCTTGACCACCTTCTGGTGTTGTTTGTCCACATGTGTCTTTCTTTTCCCATCTGTGAAATGTTGGGGGATATAGGGGAACATCTCTGGATCTAAACTGTGGCCCTCAAGCCCACAGTGTTCTCCAGAACTGTTTTTTAAATATGACATTTGCCACTGAACCTCCATGTGCCTGGTGATGGTGGGGTTGGGGTGTCTTTTCAAGGCATTCCTCGCCCTCTGCAAGGGCTGCCCCACTTTTGACCAGAGCCAGTAATGCAGCCACCATGGCTCTCCAGCTCTGGCAGAGTTTGTCCTCCAGCCCTCCCTGTTAGCTCACCATTTCCTCCAAAGGAGGCCATACTTGAAGGCCACAGACCCATGTGAAAAGACCTTCCTATTGACACCCAGAGAATGTCAGAAACTCAGAGCTTTGCTTCCCTGATTTTATCCTACACACACACACACACACACACACACACACACACATGCAATTAACATATCCAGGGGGAGCCATGTTGGCCATATAGCAGTATCATCCCAAATCCACAAAACTAGGATATCTGTTATATGTCTGTGAATATACCACATTTTAGGCTCCACGGGAGAATGATAAAGAGAAGGCCAATGGATGGGACGTGTACTATTTGAGGTTGCTACCTTCAACAAAAGTTTTAAAATATCTTTTAAATTGGGACAGCATTGGCATGTTTTACCTTATCAACACCTACAAGTTTTCCTGTGCAAAAACATGGAGGCTGCCTGAGAAATTCAGTTTTCTCTTCCAAACAGAGGGGCTTGTAGCCTCACAAAGGATTTGAGACAAACTGGATTTCAAAGGCAGTAGCTTTTTGCTTGCTAACATTATTTAAAGTTTGTTTCCTGTGCTGAATTCTGAAGTAATGAAATAATATTTGGGATGCACCATGTGCTTTCCTCCCCTTTTATTAGTCACTCTCTGGATCAGGGCTATTTTCTATTGCAGGTGACTTTTGCGGATGTGACAGTATATTTCACCGAGGAGGAATGGAAACTCTTGACAAAGAAGCAGAGACTTCTGTACAGCGATGTGATGATGGAGAATTATGAGAATGTGGCCTCTGTGGGTAAGGAACTTGACTCCACT
>NW_024840388.1:0-788 GCF_019175285.1 Sceloporus undulatus
AAAAAGGCTTTGTGGTTTTTACCAGCATCTACATGAGGATGCATATTTTTGAACGCGTGGCTGCATTTTTGTCAGAGAGAGGGAGAATAGATGCAAATACAGTGGTACCCCGGGTTACGAAATTAATTCGTTCCGCCGCCGCTTTTGTAACCCGAAATACTTCGCAAGCCGAAAAACCCATAGGCGCTAATGGGGAAAAGCCGCGATTTCGTGTGAAATAGCGCCGAAAAGCACCAAAAAATTTTTCGTAACCCGAAAAAACCTTCGTAACCCGGAACAGTTTTTTTAAATGGATTTTTTTCGTAACCCGGAAATTTCGTAAGGCGGCGCATTCGTATCCCGGGGTACCACTGTATGCACAAATGAAGACAAACTTTGGTGTGAATGTGTGAAAATCTACAGCAATTTGCACAATACATCTACGTGTAGTCTAGCCCCAGGACACACAATATCAGAATGTGATCAAGATGACAGAAGTTGTTTTATTAGAAAATATTTAAGGGTACAATTTAACAAACCAATCGGTAATATATATCAAGTCCAAAGAATGCAATTGCAAATAAAAATACATAATAGTATGATAATATATAGAGAAATTAGATATAAGCAAATTTCATTCCTAGGATGTGTTAAATTGTTAAAACAGTTTAAAAATAAGATAGAACATACTAAGGAGACCAAAATATATATCCTTTGCTTTAAATCACCAATGGCAATCACTAATATATTCAAACAGTTGCTTACCATAAAAGAGAAAGAAGGGAAGGAGAAGGGAAAGAAGGGGAGGG
>NW_024840388.1:888-1138 GCF_019175285.1 Sceloporus undulatus
AAAAAGGCTTTGTGGTTTTTACCAGCATCTACATGAGGATGCATATTTTTGAACGCGTGGCTGCATTTTTGTCAGAGAGAGGGAGAATAGATGCAAATACAGTGGTACCCCGGGTTACGAAATTAATTCGTTCCGCCGCCGCTTTTGTAACCCGAAATACTTCGCAAGCCGAAAAACCCATAGGCGCTAATGGGGAAAAGCCGCGATTTCGTGTGAAATAGCGCCGAAAAGCACCAAAAAATTTTTCGTA
>NW_024840389.1:0-1138 GCF_019175285.1 Sceloporus undulatus
CCATGCTGCTCTTCTTCATCCTCCTTGATAAGGGAAAGAGCTTCGAATCGCTTCTCTAGCTGCAAGCTCCCAGAACAATTCCTTCTTGGCTTACTTCTCTTTGTGACATTCCTCCAGCTGTGTGCCTCCTGTGTTTGGCAAGTGACCTCTTCCACCCTAGCATCTTCCTCTGCGTGGTACTCATCCAAGATGGTTAGTTCTATTGTGTCCAGGAAATCCTCTTGTTCCCTAATATGCTGAAGTGTAGCTACTCTGGACTCCAGCTGCTGCACTTTCTCCTCCAAGAGTGCTACCAACTTGCACTTGGTGCATGTGAAGTTCTCGAATTCTGTAGGCAAGAAGAGAAACATCCCACAAGAGTTGCAGGTGACTACAGCAGATCCCTCGTTGTCCATACTGCAAAGTCTTTAGTAATGACTATAACAGTCAATCTACTTGGAATACTACTTTAAAGGAATGGCCTGGCTGCTATCTGATACTTAAAGGCAAGGTTCTGTTTCAATATCTGATTCTAACCTGATGCCACTTGAGCAGAGTTGTTGAGTTAAAGAACTACTAAAATTCCTCTCTCTGGCCGGACTGCTCTGGAAGGCTCTGGAAGTTGGTATATAAAGCTAGTCTGCTAGCTCCGCCCCCTTGTGACTCACAGATGTGACTCACAGAAGGTCCACCCCTTCTGCACGAGCACACGGTCTCAAGCACACGGTCTCAAAATGGCTGCCAAGCAGCTCCTCTCCTTCTTCTCTCTCTGGCCGGACTGCTCTGGAGGGCTCTGGAAGTTGGTATATAAAGCTAGTCTGCTAGCTCCGCCCCCTTGTGACTCACAGATGTGACTCACAGAAGCTCCACCCCTTCAGCACGAGCACACGGTCTCAAGCACACGGTCTCAAAATGGCTGCCAAGCAGCTCCTCTCCTTCTCCTCTCAATGGGAGAAGAAACGAGAGGCCCCAAAGGGTTTTTTTTAAAATAATAATTAAAATTTGATATTTGATATTCTTCTTCTTCTTCTTTAAAAAATTGCTTTGAAAACATCACATCTTAGACCATTTTTCCTTTAATTACATAAAACAATCTACATGTAAACACATTTATACTGTGCATATGATATTGTAATTTAACTGAGTCATTTTATTGTTG
>NW_024840390.1:0-1138 GCF_019175285.1 Sceloporus undulatus
CCCCAGAGGCCTCTGCGTATGCTCAGGAGCCTCTTCTTCTTCTCCTTCTCCTTCCTCTGCAGAATCCTCCAGAGGTCTCTCTGCTCCTCCTCCTCTTCTTCTTCCTCAGGCCCTTCTTCTAAGCCTTCCTCCTCCTCCTCCTTAGGCTCTTCCTCTAAGCCTTCCTCTTCTTCCTCCTCCTCTTCCTCAGGTCCTTCTTCTAAGCCTTCCTCCTCTTCCTCCTCAGGCCCTTCCTGTAAGCCCTTACTCCTCCTCCTCCTCTGGCTCTTCCTCTAAGCCTTCCTCCTCCTCCTCAGGCCCTCTAAGTCTTCCTCCTCCTCTTCCTATAAGCCTTTCTCCTCCTCCTCCTCCTCCTCCTCAGGTCCTTCTTCTAAGCCTCTTCCTCAAGGCCTTCCTTTAAGCCCCTCCTCTTCCTCCTCTTCCTCCTCCTCAGGTCCTTCTTCTAAGCCTTCCTCCTCCTCTTCCTCAGGCCCTTCCTATAAGCCCTTACTCTTTCTTCTCTTCCTCCTCCTCCTGACCTTCCTCTAGGCCTTCCTCCTCCTCCTCCTCAGGACTTTCCTCTAAGCCTTCCTCCTCCTTTTCCTCCTAGACTTTGGGGGGGGGGGAGAATTGTATGCCTTCAATTCCTTTCTGGGGCTCCTAAGGCAACACTGTCACAAGAGTCTCTTTGTGGGTTTTGTCGAAGAGTGTTTACCATTGCCATCCTTTGAGGCTGAGAGAGTGTGCCTTGGGGGTTGGGGTTGTGCTGCGTGCCTTGAACTCATGTCTAGTTACCCTATTCCCAGGGTTTCCTTGCCTTCAGTTTTGCCTTCCACTTTGCCCTTTGTCTTTCTCTGAGGCTGAGAGAGTGTCTACTGACCAAGGTTCCCCTGCAGTGGGTTTCATGGCCCAGAATGAATGCCATTTCCATCATGTAGATGTGTGTGTGTGTGTTGTATGCCTTCCAGCTGGCCATTGGTCTTCCTCTGAGGCTGAGAGAGTGTGACTTGCCCAAGGTCACCCATTTTATATAATGGGACTTGAGCACCCATGGATTTTCTATCCAATCCAAATCCCAAAGGATACCAAGGGCCCATTGTTTTTCCATCTTTTTTTGCAAACAGCAAAGCAGATCTTGCTTGCCTGATCTTTGCATGTT
>NW_024840391.1:0-1138 GCF_019175285.1 Sceloporus undulatus
TGAAACTACTAGTATTTAAACTACTAACAATATCATTCTGGATGAACCACAGAAGATGGTTCTGACAATAGGCAGTTTACAATGGGGTATTTAGAATCCTTATAAAGTGGAAAGCAATACTGTAGTGCCTCACTAAACTACGAATTCAAATTTTCTACAGGATGTTGCTATCACAATGAAACTACCCTTGAAAGGGATCTAGGACTCCTAGTAGACCACAGGTTCAACATGGGCCAACAGTGTGATGCGGCAGCTAAAAAGGCCAATGTGATTCTAGGCTGCATCAATGTGAATATAGTTTCTAGATCAAAGTAAATAATCATGCCATTCTATTCAGATTTGGTCAGGCCTCACTTGGAATAATCCTGTGTCGAGTTCTGGGCTCCACAATTCAAAAAGGATGTTGACAAGTTGGAATGCTTGGAATGTGTATTCCTGCGTGGCAGAAGTGGATTGAACTGGATGGCCCTTGTGGTCTATTCCAACTCTATGATTCTATAATTCTAGTGGAATCATAGCACTAGGATAATTTAGCTTAAAAGGGACCTCAGTCTTCATAGAAAGGAGAATGGATTCTGGTTCCTTACCCACAGAGGCCACATTCTGATAATTCTCCATCATCACATAATTATATATAAGTCTCTGTTTCTTCGTCAACAGTTTCCATTCCTCCTCAGTGAAATAGACCGCCACATCCGCAAAGGTCACCTGCAACAGAAAATAGTCCTCATCCAGAGAGTGACTAAGCAAAAGGGGAGGACAACACATGGTGCATCTGAAATATTATTTCATCACTTCAGAATTCAGTCCAGGAAATAAACTTTAAATTCTGTCAGCAAGAAAAAAAGCTACTGCCTTTGAGATCAGTTTGTCTTGAATCCTTTCAATATAATAAACGACATAATTTAGGCCATGGCAGGGATATTGAGGATGGATTAGGATCCTGACTATCTCAAAATATATAGTACATTTAGCCACAAAAGAATTATGGTGCATTTAGCCATTTCTTGCCAAATTTCAGAGGCAAATGTCATTTTTACAAAACAGTTCTTGGGAGCAGTTTGGACTTGAGGGCCACTGGGCCCACCCCAAATTTAGGTCCAGATATGGTCTCCCATATCCCCCAACATTTCACAGA
>NW_024840392.1:0-1138 GCF_019175285.1 Sceloporus undulatus
GAAATAATTTGGAGGAGGGGTGTATCTGTGTCTGAATGGAACTGAGATTCAGTCATATTTCAGAAGACTCAAAGAAGACTGGCCAAATAGAATTTGAGTAGTTTTCTTGGTGACAGATGGCTTTAACATTGCCTAGCTTTCACTGGAAAAAATATGTTTCTCATTTCTCACCAAAACACTATTATTCACTGAAGACAAGATCAATTGTGGAAACAATTAGTAAGGATTTTTAAATAGTTAATACTGGTTGTAGCACAAACTCATCATTTGTGTTAATTAGCTGAAGGTCAATCACTGATAACTGATAACAGCATTCTGTTTTAGGTTCATTTAACCAGTTTTAAAAGAATAGACTTTGTCCTTGAACAACTGAGGAATTATTATGCATGAAAGTTTGTCATTTGACAAATGCAACATAAGGAGGTAATTTACGTCTATGGATGGATCACTAATTTAACACTGCAAACAGAAATTTTGAAGTATCTTATACACAATGCTTTTCAGTTGATCAGCCCTGCTATTAAACACAATGAAGCAGTCACTTCTCATTTAGAAGATTTTGGGTGTCATGAAACAGGAGCCATTTGTTAGCTGTTTAGTTTTGTGAGCCTTGTGAGATTTTCTTCCTCTTGTGCCACAAAAACTAGGGTTTAAATGGCATGCACCATGGTTTGGTTGAGTAGAAGGCCCTATTTGTTGTTTTTACTTCAGGCATAAAATGTCCCAGGTTGCACTGCAGTACAGTGAAGTCAATTCACATAGGGTTAGTGTGTTCCTGAGTGAGAGAGTGAAATAAGATAATGATTGATTTATTTAGAAACAGAACAAGAAGTAGTCTGATTTCCAGGTGTACTAGTCAGAAAATATCAGTTAGTAGTAGTAAAATTTTATTCGGTCATTGACCAGTCGTCTCAAAGTGCCATTACAGAAACTCACAGTAGAAATTTATAGGTTTCTGTACACGGTTATAAACAATCACTTATACAACCATTTAAAATCATAATAAAACTCTTACCACTTCGAAATAAACCAGGCAAAAACTGGTGCTAGTCACCATCTCTCCTGAAATTCTCTTAAAATCATACAAACTTCACATGATTAGCTTCATTTGTTTCCAGTACTTTTACATAAAATCTTT
>NW_024840393.1:0-1138 GCF_019175285.1 Sceloporus undulatus
TGCTGGGACTTCTCCTGTTCTCCAGGAGTTTTCAAAGATGATTGCCAATGGCTCTGATATTACATTTGCCAGTTCCTTTAATACCCTTGGATGTAGTTCATCTGGTCCTGGAGACTTAAATTCATTTAGATTAACAAGGTGTTCCTCTACTATCTCTTTACTTATTCTGTGCTGAAATTCCCATATCCTGTCCTCTGCTCCATTATCCTCAGGTTGAGCACCATTTTCCTTTTCTGAGAAGACTGAGGCAAAGAAAGTGTTGAGTAATTCTGCCTTTTCTCTGTCCCCTGTTAACATTTTGCCATCCTCTCGACGCAATGGCCCTACCATTTCCTTCTTTCTTTTGCTGTGGACATATCCAAAAAAGCCCTTTTTGTTGTTCTTAACTTCTCTAGCAAGTCTGAATTCATTCTGCGCTTTAGCTTTTCTGACTTTACCCCTACACTTGGCTGCTATTTCTTTGAATTCCTTTTTCGTGATTTCCCCCTTTTTCCATTTCTTATACATGTTCCGTTTAAAACTCAGCTCAGTTGAAAGTTTCTTAGTCATCCATCCTGGTTTCTTGAGACACCTCCCGTTTTTCTTTCTCACTGGAACTGTTTGAAATTGTGCCTTCAGTATCTGTCTTTTGAGAAACTCCCATCCGGCCTGAACTCCTTTATCTTTTAGTATTTCTGACCATGGAATCGCCCTCAATACTTCTCTAAGTTTACTGAAATCCGCTCTCCTAAAGTCTAGGATGCGTGTCTGACTCTGCCTGGCTTCTCCTTTCCACTGTATTACAAACTCCAGGAGAACATGGTCACTTCCACCTAATGATCCCACCACTTGCACCCCATTAACCAAATCATCCTTGTTGGTTAGGATCAGATCTAAATTAGCTGACCCCCTTGTTGCCTCTTCCACCTTTTGGACCATGAAAAAGTCTTCCAGGCAAGTGAGGAATTTGCTAGACCTTGAGGATTTGGCTGAGTTTGACTTCCAGCAAATATCAGGATAGTTGAAGTCACCCATCACTACTACATGTCTCCTTTCTGAGTGTGTGGCCATCTGTTCTAGAAAGGCATCATCCAGTTCCTCCATCTGACTTGGGGGGTCTGTAGTAGACTCCCACCATAACATCCTTGTTGTTTCCCTC
>NW_024840394.1:0-1138 GCF_019175285.1 Sceloporus undulatus
TACTATTGGAAGGCCTGGATTGGGCTCACGGATACAGTAGCTTTCTCTAAACTGAATTCTGTCCCATCAGAATTGTTCAGTCACAGCTTCATTTTCTCTTGGGTGTGTCAAGGCAAAGAGAAGACTGAACTTTCTTTTGTTTCTAAAGCCCCATTCTCAATGGCACTTTTGCGCTGGAAGGAACTGGGAAGCTTCGGTTTCCCCCTCCCCGAATCCCTCCGGAAGCAAGTGCTGACTACCAATCAGGGGTATTTTAACCCAAATGCCCTCTTGGAGAAATCGGGTTTAAAATGAAGGTGCCTGGCTGTCAATCTAATTTAGTTCTGCGATCGTCATAGGTGACATTTCCTGCACTCATTGGCCCATCGGAAGTGTGCTTCCCCCTCCTTTTTTTTTTTTTTAAGAACCAGGCACCAGAATGCACAGATTTTGTCAAATTTAAAAACCTCTTTTGTGTGTGTGTGTGTGTGAGTATGTGTTGTGAGCATTTGGGTCAGTGCAGGTTATGATCTTCCCTTGACCCTTTTTTCAAACCCAAAATGCAAGCAAATGCCATCTCTGCATCCTGCGTCCTCTCTCCTTGCCACCCCAGAATGCCTCATACACTAATAATAATAATAATAATAATAATAATAATAATAATAATAATAAATTCCTCACCTCGGAATGCCAGAAAAGGATGCAATGCCATGCTTTCTTTGCTTTCCCTAGGCTACTCATGAATTCCTTAGAGTCAGTAGCAAAAGCATTCTGTGTATCAATTTGCCAATTTGCCAAATTGGAAAGAGAAACATTGCAACATTTGCATTGTAGCATTGATTCACAAAGGAAAAGGGGTCTTGCAAAGTGCCGTTTGCAGCATTTCCCCCTTGCTGGAAGCGAGGAAATGAAAGGGAAAGTGAACAAGCAGCTAGCCACGTTCTAGCTAATATATATCTACCTGAAGCAAAAACCATGCACATTTTTTGCCAAAAATAATTAAAAATAAAAATAAAAAGGGAAAAGTCCCTGCTGGAGAGCAGAGGCATGGCTTGCTCTGTCCCTCTGACCTGCCCTGAATTGACCCTTCCTCCTGCCTCTTCCTTTGCCTCCTCCTGCTCTGTTATAGAATGCCCTCCATGGCCCCCTTCTTCCCCCC
>NW_024840396.1:0-1138 GCF_019175285.1 Sceloporus undulatus
CACAAAAGACACACAAAGGGACACACTTCCTTCCTTTTGGCCCAAGGATCCTGGCCTCCTTCTCTCTCTGGAGCCTCAGGAGAGAAAGAGAAGCATCTGTTCAACTGAAGCCTCAGAGAAGGTTCTGGAACCACAGTCACAAGCAGCACAAAATGGCTGCCAGAACACAAAATGGCTGCTTCTGCCTGAGTGCTTGGCAGTTGATATTTGAGGCCTTCAGGAAGAGAGAGACACTGAGGGGAAGAGTGGAAGGGGGTCCTGGAGGGAGGGGGCCTTGGGAGATATAGGGCTTTCCTGAAATATTCAGTGTTCACTTCCTAACGAAGAAGTTTCTGGCCTGATAAAGGATTTGGGGTAAACTGGATCTGAAAGGCAGTAGTAGCCTTTTCTCTTGCCAATGGGATTTACAGTGTATTTCCTGGACTGGATCTCCCAACATCCACATAGCCAGAGAGAGGAGGGGTCCTTCCCTGCAGTAAGCCCCCTCCAATCCTTCTGAACCAAGGACTACAACTCCCACGTCTTCTTTCTTTCTTTCTTTCTCCCAGAGAAAGAAAGGCTGAGGCTGAGAGAGTGTGACTTGCCTAAGGTCAAGTGGGTTTCCCTGGCCAAGAGGGCATTCGAACCCTGGTCTCCAGGGTCATAGTCCAATGCTCCAGCCACTGAACCACACTGTCTCTTGAGGCTTTGTAGTTTTTTGTGGAGTGGCTCCAAGTCATTGCCGACTTCTGGGGAGCCTCTCCTGGGGTTCAGAGGAGGTTTGCCATTGCCTTCCCTGAGGCTGAGAGAGTGTGACTTCTTGCCCAAGGGACCCAGCTGTTTTCATGGAAAAGTGGGGCACTGGACCCTGGCCTCCAGAGTTGAAACCCAACACTCAAACCACTGCACCACACTGCCTCCCATTCCCATGTACAACCTGAGAAATAATTGCAGACTTTTTTCTGTTCTTCATGTGTCTCTTTAAGTCGTTTTCAACTTATGGCAACCCTAAAGCAACCTTATCATTCATGGGGTTTCTTTGGCAGGTTTCTTCAGAGAGGGGTTGCCATTGCAACGCCGACGTTAATGCAGAACCTAGGGTAGGAGTGTCCAGAGCCTCCGTGGACTATGTTACACTGGATCAGTTTGAGTTGGTGAG
>NW_024840397.1:0-1138 GCF_019175285.1 Sceloporus undulatus
CCTCTGAGCCTTCAGGAGAGCAAGACTCAGGGAAGGGACAGTCTGTAAGGGGCTGAGAGCCACCTTGGACCAAACCTTGAGGGCACTTTCCCAAAAGCTGGCCAGGACTGGTTTCAGGGGCTGGCATTTTCCTCTCAGAGGACCATCAGGATCTCAAAGACCACTCCCCATTTTGGATTTTGTTGTTTGACTGTGCTGCCCTCAGTGGAGACTTCCTTGCTCCTAAGGTGCCATGGAGGTGAGCATGGGACGTATAGGGAAGATGGCTTTTGCAGTCTTTTCTACCATTGAGCCTACCTTGTGTTGTCTTCAAGCCTGTCAAAAGAGAGCAGGAAAGTAACCTGGAGGAGAAAGCAAAGTCCCACATTTGCTCCCATAAGCTCCCCCTGAAGCTTTTCCCAGCCTGTCCTAGTCCTCAGTCTCCCTCCCAGGCTCCAACGTTTCCTAGAGAGATGGAAACCTTCAAAGGAGAGTCCTTGGGGGTCAAGCCAAGCTCTCCTCTGCTTCCCAAGGACGCCTTCTCCATCCACTGCTGGCCTTTGGAAGGGAGACCTAGACTGCTCTTGGGAAAGTTACTTTTGGAGGGACAGGGACTCCCAAAACCTCCCAGTCTGGCTCTAATATTAAGTATGTCAAATCTCTGCAATGAACTGGGCCAGGTCTTACGCCAGGAGTGGGGATCCTTTGGCCCTCACTATGTATCCCCATAATGAAAAAGACTGAATCTCCATGACTGGTGCTATGTTTCATACTCTTGGGATGGGCAGCCAGGAAAACAGAATGCTTGAAAGAATTCAAAGGTTTATTGGATGGAGATAGAAGTGCAAGATGCCTTAAAATCATATGTTCTGAATCAAAAACAGCATCAAATGGGCTGTTCATCTAATAGTTTTACAGGACAGAATCTGGATAGACACTTCCTCCAAACAAAAAGTATTTCACACTTCCACTTTCTCTCTTTTCTGGAAATGTTGATGCCTCAAGGTCTGGATCCTAAGCAAAACAGAGATATGGTTTGAACTGCAATTCACAGGTCAAGGTTTGTATGTGGTTTTTGATGCAATTTACTATTTTCAAGGTCCAACTGTATAAATGATTTAATTTTTTTAAAAAAATTGTTATAATTTTAATGCCTTTG
>NW_024840398.1:0-1137 GCF_019175285.1 Sceloporus undulatus
TCAGAACCTCTCACTCCCCTGAAGGCCTCAAATGTCAACTGCCAAGTGCTCAGGCAGAGGCAGCCATTTTGTGTTCAGGAGGCCATTTTGTGCTGCTTGTGACTGTGGAGAATAATGTTCCAGAACCTTCTCTGAGGCCTCAGTTGAACAGAGGCCTCTCTTTCTCTCCTGAGGCTCCAGAGTCAGAAGGAGGCCAGGATTCTTGGGCCAAAAGGAAGGAAGTGTGTCTCTTTTCTGAGAGGGTTTTCTTATTACACAGATCTGCTCTTTCTGGGGAACATGGGTTTCAAAAGGGATCAGAAATAGGGAGGATAGTTTTAATACAAGCCTTATTGTTATTATTATTATTCACAAACATAGGGCTTTGGCTCCTATCCCTGTTTTTAATAATTATTTTAATAACTGTCCAATCATTTAATGGCTTTTTATTTTGGATGGGAGTGTTAGGAAGGGTTTGGGATATAAGGAAAGATGTTGTTATTGTATTGTACGGATATTTTTATTGTAAGCTGCTAAAAGGTGGCCATTCTTGTATAGTAATTGTCTTGTGATTAACTCCCAAAACAACCTTGTAAGGTAGGTTTCATAGGCTTATGGAGCTATAAGGGAGCCCCAAGGGCCATCCATTCAGCCCCATTCTGCCCTACAAGTCCTCTGAAGAGATGGCCATCCAGCCAGAGACTCCTCCAATGCTCTTGGAGGCAGCGTATCCCATAGATTTGCTCAGGATACTTGTGGGCCCACAGTCCCATGAGAACCGGTCCTTACCCCCCACTTTAGGAAAGGAGACCCCCTCAGCCCCTGGACTATTTACTACCAGGAGTTACTATGGCCCATATTCAGACCCAAATTCAGTCTCTGGCAGCATTGTCTTCCCAGAAGGTGGAAGTGAGATTTCCAGGCCCCAGACACACAGTGTGCCAGTGAGTCTTTTGTGTGGGGACTGTATGTGTATGTATTGTTTATTAGAGCTTGGTAAGATATTTGTCTGACTGAGTTTATATAATGAATTTACACACGTCTTCACTTCCCAAAAATGAGCATAATCGATGGTCCAGTCTGCACTCATAAAGCTATACATTTATAGACTTTGTTGTATCAGGTGCAACACATTCAGCAGTGTGCATCTTTTTCAAA
>NW_024840399.1:0-1137 GCF_019175285.1 Sceloporus undulatus
AATAATTTTTAAAAAATTTAAATAAATAAATAAACTGGGACAAATGTAGGACAACATTTTCAAATGGTGGACACTTTTTTTTAAAAAAGTGGAGGACACGCATAAAAATTTGCTGATTTTTAAAAAAATGTTAATATAAATGCATGTTTCTGAGCTGTCTATAGACAATTGCCCCCCTTGCCCCTGCGTGCGAGAGGCAAAAGGCCCCGGCGGCAATCGGCGGCAGGACCAGGCAGGGGCCGGTCTCAAGGCCTTGCCGGGCTGCATCCGGCCCACAGGCCGCAGGTTGCCTACCCCTGATGTAACTGGTCTGCCTCTGTGTATGGTACCTCTCCACCTGTTCTCCACAGCCACAGAATGGCTTGGCAGCTACAAAGTGTTAATGGTAACTTGGAGAGGGGAGTTGGACGGCGCGGACGGAGTGACCCGGTACAGGTTCTCGATCCTGCACGAAGTTGACGGGATGGTGGCTGGGGCGTCCCAAGAACGCTTGGCGATCTTCTCTAGGGACGGGAGGTAAGCCAGGGCTGGTGGAGCCGGAGCAGAGCCGTGGATCCTCCTTTCCACTGGGTCGAGAGCGTCATCTTAGGGATGGGCGACCTCCAGCTTGAGGGCGTCAGCCATCCGTATGATTCTGTCTGCAAAGGCCCGAATGTCATCCGTGGGTGAGGGAACGGAAGGGCCTTGAGGCACAAACGGGGCGTCCTCGTCCGAGACGGGGGACACGGAACGAGAAGAGCCCGAGCCGGACCTCGAGGGGGATGGGCTCCGCTGTCTGAGGAGAGGGTCGGATGTCCCGAGGTCGTCCCAGTCGTCCCGGCGGGAGGTGTCACCATCTGGAAGACGGGCGCGAGAGTGAGCACGGAGGTCCCGACGCAGGCAGGACGGGTCAACCGGGATGAGGTACTGTCCCGTATGCTGGTCATGGACGAGATCCAGGAACGCCTGGAAGGTCCCGATCATGGTCTGTAGGAGCACCATGGTGTGCAGCTAGAGCCTCGTCGGCTTCGGTACCTAGCGTGGCCCAGTCCCGTGAGGCAGAGCGCGGCCGTCTCCTTGGCGAGGGAGATCTTGACCTCGGCCTCTGAGGGGAGAATGGAGCGTAGGAGTCCTGAAGCTCTCCCTCCGATTCAGAGT
>NW_024840400.1:0-1137 GCF_019175285.1 Sceloporus undulatus
CACAAATGTACATGCCTCAATTTCTGTGTGGCTTTAGAAAGCAGAGGGAGGAGGTACATACCTCATGCAACTGCTATGACTGACACACACAAACACACAAATCTTGTAATTATCTATTTTTAAACCATTTGATCTTTTTGGAAAGGTGGTATATACATAAATTTATTATTATTATTATTATTATTATTATTATTATTATTATTATTATTATTACACTGGTGCCTCGGGATACGAAATGATCGGGTTACGAAATTTCCGGGATACGAAAAAGTTGGATTGGAAAAAACTTTCGGGTTACAAAATATTTTTCGGGTTACGAAATTCATTTCGGCGCGAAATTCAAATGCTGCAAAGTGCAGCTATAGGCTTTCCAGTGCTAACGGAAAGCCTTTTCGGGTTACGAAATTTTCGGGTTACGAAAGGAATGGCGGAACGAATTAATTTCGTAACCCGAGGCACCAGTGTATTATTATTATTATTATTATTATTATTATTATTATTATTATTAACACAGCAGTTAAGCTCAGAGATTTGTATCATTTGGGAAAATGAAATGATTATTTTCACCAGTGTCTCAATGAAAAGGGGGACGTAATGAGGGGAGGCCTTGGATCAGATCCATAAAGTAATACAGGTAATACAGTAATACAGGGTCCGGAATTTCTCGACCTGGGATATAAATCATAGAAACATAGAGGGAGACTAAAATGGTGAAGGGTCTGTAAACCATGCCTTATGACGAATGCCTTAGGGAGGTGGGGATGTTTAGCCTGGAGAAGAGAAGGTTAAGAGGTGATATGATAGATCTGTTTAAATTTTTGAAAGGATGTCATATAGAGGAGGGAGCAAGCTTGTTTTCTGTTGCTCCAGAGACTAGAACCCGGAACAATGGATGAAAGCTCCAGGAAAAGAGATTCCACCTCAACATTAGGAGAAACTTCCTGACAGTAAGGGCTGTTTGACAGTGGAACAGACTCCTTCCTCGGAGTGCCGTCAAGTCTCTTTCCTTGGTCTTCAAGCAGAGGCTGGATGACCATCTGTCGGGGATGCTTTAATTGAGAGTTTCTGCATGGCAGAATGGGGTTTCACTGGATGGCCCTTGGGGTCACTTCCAAGTCTACGATTCTATGATTCTAT
>NW_024840401.1:0-1137 GCF_019175285.1 Sceloporus undulatus
AAAGGGGGCGTGTCAGGGAGGGACCGGTTGCCCGGCTTTATACCCGCTGCTCTCACCTGGCGGGCTCCTCCCTGCTTCCCCCCAGGTGTCTCTTAAAGGCCTACTCGCTTTCTGGCCGCCAAACGGCAAAGCCAGCAAGCGTCCAAAAGAGTCCCGCCATGGTGCTCCTCAGTCCGTGGGCGGCACTCCCGGGGCGGTGCGCAGATGCGCACCTCCGACACCCCGGGAGGAGGCCGCCCAGCAGAAGGCGCAGCTCTGGCGGCAACGGTGGTCCGACGAGGAGGCAAAAGGGGGCGTGTCTATCTAACAATATTTGTTAATGACTTCCTGTCTTCTTAAATCTTCTTTATACTTCAGATAATCCACTATATACATTCTTGCTAAGTCTCATATACAACACTTGAAAAATAAAAGATTAGAAGAAGAAAAAAACATAATAATTTTTGTTGCATAATATTTTAGATAATCTCCCAACATATTTTACTCACTATAACCTTGTTAAGAAACCAAAATTAGCTTTATCTTCCCTGGTTATAAATATTTCTTTATCCATTCCACATGTGTGTGTGTGTGTGTGTGTGTGTGTGTGTGTGTATATCTTTAATATTTACTACTATTCATTTACATTAGCCATCCTACCAGTCTATCCTCCAAACCCCATCTCTTTTGTAAGAAAGACATTAATTTTCCCCATTGCATTTGCATCCATGCCTACTGATAGCAAAAATTTAAATCTTTTATTTGGTAATGTCCTACATTCTCCTAGAATGTCCTACATTTCCCAGTGCTTTATCCTCCTTTGCGGTTATGACATCTGATCACTCTGCCCTAAGGCGAACCTATCATAGGATTTTCTTGGCAAACAAAAAAGCCATAAAATATGGATTTTATATGGGGTGTGTGTTTTAGTTATGTTTTTTAACTTTTGTATGTTTTCAATGTTAATTTTATGCTGTTAACTGGATTATTTGTGAGCCACCTTGGGTACTTTTTTGCGAGAAAGGAAGCATAAAAATAAAATAAAATAAATATTTGTTCAGAGGGGGAGGTTTGCCATTGCCTTCCCCTGAGGCTGAAAGCATGTGACTTGCCCAAGATCACCCAGTGGGTTTCATGGCTGATATGGGATTTGAATCC
>NW_024840402.1:0-640 GCF_019175285.1 Sceloporus undulatus
TAGTGATGGTCGAGGATCAACAGAGGGATATCAGGGTTTTTAGTTTTTAATTGTTGTTTTTATGCATTGACATTATGTTTTTAATATGTTATACTGTTTAATATTGTCTTAAGGGGGGGAGGGATAAAGTGTTTTTAATTGTCATATTTTATATTTTACTGTTGTTAACCGCCCGGATTGGTTTGCCAGAGGGCGGTATACAAATAATAATAATAATAATAATAATAATAATAATAATAATTATTATTATTATTATTATTGTCAAGAAAACTGGGGAAGTCAATTTATTGACCCAGATTGACCTTCCATCAAATGACAGCCCCTCTGCCCCTGGTTGTCTTACTCCATTTGCCCGTTTTTTAATAATAAATAATAAATAAAAGTTTTATTTGTATACCGCCCTTCCATCGATCAGGGCGGTGAACAACATATAACAATACAAAAACACCATAAAAATACACTACATTCATATTAAAAACAAAATTAAAACACCATCAGCCAATCACCAATTGTTGTCGGGGAGGGAAGACCAATTGGAGCTTTATTCGGGAAATGCAGATTGAAATAAGAAGGTTTTTAGCTCCTTCTTAAACTGGGCCAGGGAGGTGGCCGAGCGGAGCTCTATGGGCAGCGTATTCCA
>NW_024840402.1:740-1137 GCF_019175285.1 Sceloporus undulatus
TCGGTATACAAATAAATATTATTATTATTATTATTATTATTATTATTATTATTATTATGCACTATGAAGCAGTATAGAACTGTAACTGGCCCTTGTGGTCTCTTCCAACTCTACAATTCTATGAGCCTTATCTCACAGGGCTCCTGCAATGGTACAAAAGGGGCCGAGAAGGGAACAGAACGAGTGAGGGATGCATTTTCCCTGTTCCGTTCTGTTCCCCATCCATCCCAGTGGAGGAAATTTTTGAGATCCTCCTCTGGGATGGATGGGGACCGGAATGGGGACTGGCGGCGGCGGCGGCATTCTGTGTGTGGTAAAATGCGTTCCTCACTTGTTCCGTTCCCTTCCCGGCCCCTTTTGTACCATTCCAGCCAGCCCTGAGTGATAAGGCTCTATG
>NW_024840403.1:0-1137 GCF_019175285.1 Sceloporus undulatus
CTCACAGAACAGATGCTGCTTGCATAGATTTATTACTTGCTCTTGAACGTTAATCTCAGCACCATTAATAGTATTTCTACCACACTCCCTTCTGGAGTTTTGCCTCAGCCACAGCATCATGGAGCAAGGCTAGGATGTAGCTCCCACATACCCTTTGAGCTAAGAAGTAAGGCAGCTGACCAATCCTGTCAGGTTTGGAATTTGGAACTATGTCTGGCTTGCACCAGATGCTGCATCCTTCTTCTCTAGAATTAAAAGAAAAGGAGAGAGAGGGAGATTGTCATAAGCTGGTGATGGGGCAATTCTATTCACAGAGAAGCCAGCAATGGATCCAGGTCTCATATAGAAAAGCCTTAGAAGAAGGTAGTATTCACATGCCACCTAGACCTACACACACAAGCAAGGTTCTTTTTTGAGAAGTGCACTTTCTATGTGGGCAGTCAGGACTAGACATTGCTCTCCTTAGGAATAACAACAATAGCATTTACATTTCTATACCGCTTCATAGTGAATTCAGCACTCTCTAAGTAAAGCAGTTGCTGTCAGAGTTAGCACCCAGAATCCCAGACAATCAACCAGTCAGCTTGATTGATATAATCAACAGCACTTTATTGATAGATCCAGAATCAGACATGTGCCTCACTCAGCTTCTTAGCTGAGACTAACCACACCCTCCCATAGACAAAGTAACAGAATCCCCAAAGGCCAAAAACCCCTCCCAAGCAGAAACCCGCCAAGCGAAGCCCCTCCTGATTCCCACAGAAGTGAAAGCACATTCCCAGCTCTGAGCGCTCAGAGAGCCAGGCCTTCAAGGCCACTAGATAAGACACCTGGCCCTGCTATGCACTACTATCACTATCTACTCTTCTACTGCAGCTAAAGCCCCATCATCCCCCCACTACTATACTACACTACAAACACTATCTGGTAGAATACTAACAGGATTCTAACAGTCAGCCCCCCCGAAAAAAAGAAGACCCCCTCCCCCAAAAGAAAGCTGAAAACAAAGTCAAGTGACAGTAGAAAGAGAAGGCTTGTTAGGGTACTGTGCATGAAAATGAGCCACCAAATCAGGCGCATTAACATGAGCAACAGAAACCCATTCATCATGATCAACAGGAAAATGCTTCCAGCGAA
>NW_024840404.1:0-1137 GCF_019175285.1 Sceloporus undulatus
AAAGGCAACAGCGTGAGAATACATCTACTTTGCATTCAGTGTTGGCTCTCTCACATCAATCCTCCATTTCAACCGAGTGCCGTTTCTGGTTTTTCTCCGCTTCCTTTAGCCAAAATAAACACCAGACTGAAATCTGAATGTTTGCTTTGTTTTTAAAAAGTACTGTTTCATTTTCCTTCAGCTTACATTGCTGGTACAAGTTGAGTCTCTCTTATCTGGAATTCTGAAAAACAAAATATTCAACAACAACAACAACAACACCAGAACTTTTTAAATGGCTTGGCTGACAACAATAGCGACAACTTTGCTTTCTGGTGGTTCAGTGTACTGAAACTTTGTTTCATGCACACAGGTATTTTAAATGATCTTCATTTTGACACCACTTTAACTGGCATGGCTCAGTGCTATGGCATCCTGGGTTTTGTAGCTTTGTGAGATATTGGAGTTTATCAAAGGGGAGGAATCTCTCTTAAATTCAAATGAAAAGAAAGTGGGGCCAGAACGCATTCACTTAAAGTTGCTAGTTTCGTGCAATTACATGAATACGCATTGCGTTCGAACTGGCTCCCCATTGCCTGAAAATAGCATGCCATTGCCCAAATTTGCGTGTGGCAGTCTATCACTGAGTTTATTTCCTGATGTTTCGCCAGCATTGTTGGCTGGCATCTTCAGAGAAAACCTGCTGTACTTTGCTACATGGCCAACATTGCTTCCCCTGGATATAAAGCGGGCCCTTCATATCTGCTGGATTTGGCTCCAGGACCCCCGTGGATACCAAAATTCGTGGACACTCAGGTCCCATTAAATACCATGGAGAGCAAAATGGCTTCCTGTATTTAAGATGGCAAAGTCAAGGGACTTTATCACACGTGAGGAATTTCTCTTAATTTCGAATGAAAAGAAAGTGGGGCCGGAATGCATTTATGGGAATTCGCTAGTTCAGCAAATTTACATGAATGCAAATTACATTCGAACTGACTCCCCATTGCCCGAAAATAGCATGCCGTTGCCTGAATTTGCGTGTGGTAGTCTATCACGCAATAACGTTAAACCCCATGATTGCGTTCGGATTGCCATTGGATTATACTTCCAATTTCCCTTGTCTGATAACGTCCAAGGTTTCCTCTTTGAAATGTA
>NW_024840405.1:0-1137 GCF_019175285.1 Sceloporus undulatus
TCATATCATATTGATCAGGCTGTATTTTCTGCTCTTCAGCAAAGATTGGCTTGAAGTATATTTTCAACAGACTCTTTGCTAGATGTGAGAGCCTTCTTCCCTCTCCCCTACTCCACCAGATAGAATTCGGAAATTTGTAAGAAGTGCATTTCCTTCACTGAGTGCCTACTGCATTGCTTTAGTACTGCGAAAAGTTTCTGTCTCGCAGGCCCAGAAAGCAGCTGCACTCAGCCCCAGCTTCATACAAAATTTAACATGTTTGATGTATTCATCTTGTTCTGAGAGTCATGGGCAGGGGAGTGGCTTTTCAACAACAAGTTCCTTTTTAAGACACTCTTAATACATATGGCAGGGGTGTTGTGTTCAGTTCCCAACAGCCCATGAATAATGGTGGCCTGAGTAAGCTTCCTAACTGAACTTGTGCCCTTTCCCCCTCACTTTTCTTGAGTTTTCCAGTTATCTTAGCTAGGCTAAGCTCCAGGTTTCAGGGGCCCATCTGCTGGGGAGAGGCCATAACTTTTCTACTCTACTTTGGGCTACCTGAAGGCAACTGCCTGGGCCACTGCCAGAAGCAGAGTGCTGGCCTGACCCAGCAAAGCCCCTCCTACATTCTTACATAAGAATGCATTCCAGTTTCAGAAGTTTGTGAATAGTGCCGCATTGGCTTCTTGGCTTTTTATGAGTGATTAATGAGTCTGGGTGATTAAAAATATGTTGGGCTCTGCACTCCTTTCACTGAGACTGAGAATATGATGAAATCCTGAGAAAGTCAGAAAGAGAAATTCCATGTCCTTATAAACATGCCTGCCATATCTGTCTTATATCTCATCAGACTGTTTATCAATATAGCCTAATATTGTCTGTTGAGACTCACAGCAGCTCTCTGGGGGCTCAGGAAAAGGTATTCTCCATCACCTACTAGGTACTTCATCTTTTTTAAACCGGTGGTGCATTCTAGAGTGTATGTTTTCTGTTTGCAATTGCCATATCTTCCTAGATTTGTTAGGCCTAGGTGTTAGAATCATAGAGTTGGAAGAGACCACAAGGTCCATCCAGTCCAACCCCCTGCCATGCAGGAAATCACAATCAAAGCATCCCCGACAGACGACCATCCAGCCTCTGCTTAAAGACCTCCAA
>NW_024840406.1:0-1137 GCF_019175285.1 Sceloporus undulatus
CAAATGTCTGAAATATTTCCAATAACTTGATTACAGCTTCATTCGGTTTCTGTGTCATTATCAGAGGATCATCATCTGCAAATGAATCCAACTTCATCTCTTCTTTATCTATTTCATGTCCCTTTATCTCTTCTGATCCCGAATCATATTTGCAAACGCTTTCATTGCTAATATAAGTAATAAAGGGGAAAGAGGGAACCTTGACTTAATCCACTTTCATTTTAGATTTCCTTGATTTCTCTCCATTTATCATGATTTGTGCTTCTGTATCATTCTATATTTCTTTGAGGGTTTCACTAAACCTTTCCCTTAATCCAAAAGCCCTACAGATTTTATATAGATATTCATGATTTATTGAATCGAATGCTTTGTAAACGTCTACTTTTATCAAAGCTAATTTATTTTTGTATTGTTTGGCATGACGTAGTATAGTAAATATATTCCTTATCGGTTCATAAATATATCTGCCTTCCACAAATCCATATTGTTCGTCTTTAATTAAAGTAGGTAAATATTCTTTTTAATCTCTTGGCTAGGATTCTCATAATAATTTTATAATCTTGATTGCTTAATGTGATCGGATGATAAGATTCGGAATTGGCTGGATCTTTATTGGGTTTAAATATTAATATAATTTCAGATAATTTCCATGTTTCTGGGATTATTTTATTAACCAATATTTCATTGTAATTTTTAGTCAAATGCTCACTTAGTTCATTTTTAAAGGTTTTATAAAATATGGATGTGAGTCCATTTGGGCCAGGAGATTTAATTCCTTTTAAATCTTGTATTACTCTTTCTATCTCTTGTTTAGTTATTGGGGAATTAATATGATCGCTCTCTATTTCCGTTCTGTCGAGTCGTTCACTTTTGATCCTTTGGTGGGACACAACTTGTGCAGCCCTGCTTTAATAGAGGGCATGTTTATCAAATGTGCAGATGACAACAAACTAGGAGGAATAGCTAATACCACAGAGGAAAGGATCAACATTCACATACTTGGAGTATGTCCAGAGGAGAGCCACCACAATGGAGAGACTTAGGGAGCTAGGGATGTTTAGCCTGGAGAAGAGAAGGTTAAGAGGTGATATGAAAGCTCTGTTTAAATATTTGAAGGAATGTCATATTGAGGAAGGA
>NW_024840407.1:0-1137 GCF_019175285.1 Sceloporus undulatus
TGTTCTGTGCCTTCAAGGTGTTTCTGAAGGAAAATCCTAAGGTAAATGTCTAAGTGGATTTGTTTTTGTTTTGCTTTTTGCTAGATTATTTCTGAGGGAGTTTGCTCTTGCCTTCCTCAGAAGCTGAGAGAGTGCGATTTGTCCAAGGTCACCCAATCAGTTTCAGTGGCTGAGCAGGGATTTGTATCCTGGTCTCCAGAGTCCTCAGACCACCACACCAGGCTGGTTCTCTCTAATGCTGCTGTAACAGCCCTGTTCCTGAGTGGGAGAGGTGACCCACTGAAGATCATCAAGCTGCCACCACCCACTGATTTATCCCACAAGACTCACTAACTCAATGGGAACTTACCCACTTTAACTTTAAGCTTTAACTTACTCTTTCTCCAGCTATGACTCTGCAGATATTTTTTCTCCCCCTCCTTTGGGAGATGGGAATCCTACATGCCTGTTCACACACACAGTCCAAGCAAAAGCACATGAAAAGAGTGTGAGTAGTATAAAACCCATACTTCTCGTCAAACTCAAAAGTGACAGGTGCCCTGCCCACTTTTGAACCTTAGTCCTGCCTCCTGGATATGCGGGTTCTAGGTCCTGGATATGTGAGTTCTGGGTCCTGGATATGTGGGTTCTAGATGGCAACTTGGGGAAGGGGTTCTAGATTTGGGGTTCCAGATTTTGGGGGTTCCAGAGGACCCCAAAAGGTTGGCCATTTTGGTTTTTTACCAAAGAGGTTTTCGGGGTGCACATGTGACCCCTCTATGAATTCGTCTCAGGGCCGCCGACCATGAGGAGCAGGTCCTATCCTCATCAGACCAACGGTGTAGCGGCAAGTTGTGTTCGAAGATGATAAGCGGCAGCCATTTTATTTGCACCAACGAAAGTTTTCGGGGTATGTGTGTCATGTCTCCGAATTTGTATCGACCTCCCGAAACGAAGGGTTCAGAGGCCTGGTGCAATCTGAGATTCACAAAGGCGCGACACGCATATCGCTTCCCCTCGCTCCTCCCCTGGGGTGGGTTTTCAAGAATACACTGGTACCCCGGGATACGAAAGGACCGGGTTACGAATTTTTCGGGATACGAAATTCGCCGCTTGGAAAAAACTGATTCGGGTTACGAAAGATTTTTCGGGTTACGA
>NW_024840408.1:0-747 GCF_019175285.1 Sceloporus undulatus
TACGTCTGCTTCTGAAAAAGCCCTCCCCAGATCCCTTGGACATGAAGTATTACAGAGAGGTCTCCCGTCTTTCATTTCTGTTCAACTCCAAAGGGTCTTGGATGAAACAGATTACCTAGATCCATTTCAACCTGGCTTCAGGATGGGATACGGAGTCAAGATTGCTATGGTCACCTTAGATGATCTCCGCTTGAGTATTGACAGGGGAAGTGTGACCCTGTTGATGCTTTTGGACCTCTCAGTGGCTTTTGATACTATTGACCATGGCATCCTTCTGGAACGCCTGAAGGCATTGGAGATCGGGAGCACTGCATTGCAATGGTTCCAGTCCTATTTCTCAAGCAGATTCCAGATGGAGATGCTTGGGGACAGTTGCTGCTCTAAAAGGGAGCTTAAATCCAGCATTCCCCAGGGCGCCTTCCTATCCCCAATGCTATTCAACATCTACATCAAACCGCCAAGAGTTCATCCGGAGGCATGGGGCGGGTGCTATCTGTATGCTCATGACATTCAGCGATATCTCAGTGTAACTAAAGAAGGCATCTCCCTCTGAATGAATGTCTTGAGGCAGTAATGGGCTGGATGAGGAAAAACGGATTGAAATTGAATTCAGATTAAATGGAGGTGTGTATTGTTGGAGGTCCTATTCTGGGTATGGAGGTCTGACAACCGGTTCTGGTTCCCTTTTCCATATTGCGGCTTTTCTCCTAAGGCCAAGAACCTATTGCATAAAAGTGTCCCAGACAA
>NW_024840408.1:847-1137 GCF_019175285.1 Sceloporus undulatus
CTCTGAATGAATGTCTTGAGGCAGTAATGGGCTGGATGAGGAAAAACGGATTGAAATTGAATTCAGATTAAATGGAGGTGTGTATTGTTGGAGGTCCTATTCTGGGTATGGAGGTCTGACAACCGGTTCTGGTTCCCTTTTCCATATTGCGGCTTTTCTCCTAAGGCCAAGAACCTATTGCATAAAAGTGTCCCAGACTCACTTGGTTCCCTTCCTCTGGGTCAGAAAGAATTGTCTGGTTCTAGATCACTGTCTCTTCTTCATTTCGCATGATGCCTTTGTCCTTCATC
>NW_024840409.1:0-1137 GCF_019175285.1 Sceloporus undulatus
ACTCCTAGATTCCTTTCACACGTAGTCTCCTTAAGCCAGGTGTCCCCCATCCTATACCTATGCATTTCGTTTTTCCGCCCTTATATTTCTCTGTGTTGAATTTCATTTTGTTAGTTTTGGCCCAGCTTTCTAGGGACTTGGAGGCTTCTCATTTATGGGGTCATTATTAGTTGAGGTTGGCTCGACAACAGTTTGGACAATTGGTATGAATATCTCAGACAATGGGTATCTTCTATTTTTAGAGAAGTTTCTTTTGACAGTGTTTGCTCAGCCACCTTCTTTGGCCAAAATCCCACCATCTCAGGTCACCCACTGGGTTTTCATGGCCGAGCTAAGATTTTTACCCTGGTCTCCAGAGTCATAGTCCAATGCTCAAACCACTACACCACACTACCACTTAGCCCCTGCTGACTGCAGCTCCTCTCCACTTCTAGCTCTTTCTCTTTCTGAATTAAACCAGTCAATATAGCCCCTTCTTCTGAGTTTTCCCATCCACTTGGTCAAGCTTGTAACTCATAGGGGGGGGTGCAGCCACCTTTGTGGGGATTCTCCATTTAAAGGAAGTAGCAGTGGCAAAAAATTAAACCAATAAAAAACATCAACCACATCCAATATTTGGGACTCCCTTTCCAGTATTCTGAAAGGTTTCTATTTTCTGAGAGATGGGTGCCTGCTTTAGCAATTGCAGAAGTAACCTACATCTCAGTTTTGCCAGCAGTGGTGATGTGTGAATCAATCATAATCCATCCATATATGTTTCAGTAGCTGAGGTGCTCTTGCAAAGTTATTTTTTTTGGGGGGGGGTTCACACAATTTTCATGGGAGGAAAACCACTCCTTTGTTCATTATCTAGCTGAAGGACTGGACAACTTGATTAAAAAGAGAGAACAAACCCAGTTTCTTTGAACAAAGGCCAGATACACAAAAGCCAAGAGCAAGAGAGAAAGGGGGGGGGGAGGTAGTCTCCCTAATATTACACAGAAGTTCCGTATACTGTACCTTCTACAACCAATCATAGATGTTTATCACACTATGCTCTTAAAGAGCTACTATTCCAGTGTGACTCCTCTAGCAGCCTCCTGTTGCATGCTGGGATTGGCAGTTTTAAGGAGCTGAACTTCTCTGCCTGAGAATTCT
>NW_024840410.1:0-1137 GCF_019175285.1 Sceloporus undulatus
GTTTAGACTACCACATCTAGGCAGGAAAGATTTAAATCCCAGGACTGCTGAGAGCTGGTACTGGGCTTGGGACAAGGTTTTCCCCTCCTTGCATTTAGCAAAACTGTGATGATTCCTTGAGAGCAAAGCCCTGTGTGTGGCTATTACTCTCAGGGGGATCCCTTTAAAAAAAAGAAGTTTCCCTTCTAGGATCTCCTAGGTTTCCACTCTCGCTCCCTGTTGAGCAGAATGAGACCCCTGGAGGTCCTATAGTCGCACTGCCACCACTCAGTGAATTATCAATGAACTATATTTCCCAAGCACACACTGAGACTTGCTTGAGAGAGAGAGATCTAGTTTCCTTTCTTGCTAACCCACAGCAATCAGTAACCGAGTTAAGGCACGTGTACAGGAGCACAGAGATATCAGATGCTTTTAAAAAAAAGAAGTTTATTTTAAAGAAATAGTATAGAATAGGAAGGTATCACTCATGCCAGGCATCCTTGCCTTGCAGGTCAGAAAACACAGTTACAAAGATATTCATTTCAGGCAAGCTATTAGATAAACATAACAAAACCTAGACGTACTGACTAACACTGTTCCTAAGCTACTCACACAATGATGGGATTCGTAGTCCTTGTGGAGTTCTTGGAATCAGGGAGTTGGCTCCTTGCCAACTCTACCTGCATGCCAGAGCCGGTCCTCCGGCTGCTCAGAGGACAAGCCTCTGGTTTCTCCAAACACAGCCAAGATGGAGAACAAAGGACACATGGTCCTACAGGGGTATTTAAAGCCCTCTCTTGGAATCTTTTGAAACTGCCGCTCTGGCACTGTTGATTGGCCAAGTGAGCCTTACGTCAGCTATGATGTAGCTGCTCATTAGCATGTGATGTCATCTCTCATTAGCATGTACCTCCTCCCAGATTAACCCTTTGTAGTTTAGGAGAAGACCTCAGGTGACTGGGAACCCAGCCATCACAAAAACAAAGGATTGCCATCTTTTGTACTGAGATACTATAATTTATTCTCCCTGCCCCTACTGACCAGGGATCCAGCTGGGGCCTCCAGAAGTCTGGGCTCTGTGGATTTTGTCCCTGTCCCAACCCTCCAGCCCTTCACCCCTATTCAACCATTGAGTGATGAAAGAGGGCTAGAGAA
>NW_024840411.1:0-1137 GCF_019175285.1 Sceloporus undulatus
TTCCCTTCTTTTTATTTTATTTTTTGTTATTTTTAGCATTATTAATATCCAAGTTTTGCTTTTTATTTTATTTTTTGTTATTTTTAGTATTATTAAAATTCAAGTTTCCCTTCTTTTTATTTTACTTTTTTCGACTGTGTATTTTTCCCAATGTGTACTTATTTATTTTTCCCCTGTGTATTTTTTCCAATGTATATTTATTTATATTACCCATGTGTTTTTTCCGATGTGTATTTATTTATTTTTCCCCTGTGTATTTTTTCCGATGTGTATTTATTTATTTTTCCCGTGTATTTTTCCAATCTGTACTTATTTATTTTTTTTCCCTGAAAATTTTTTCCAATCTGTACTTATTTATTTTTCCCCTGTTTATTTTTTCTGATGTGTATTTATTTATTTTTCGCCTCTGTATTTTTTCCGATGTGTATTTATTTTTCTCCTGTGTATTTTTTCCAATGTGCATTTATTTATTTTTCCCCTGATTATATTTTCAGAAGTGTATTTATTTATTTTTCACTTGTTTATTTTTTTCTGATGTGTATTTATTTATTTTTCAATTGTTTTTCTTTTCTGATATGTATTTATTTATTTTCCCCCTGTTTATTTTTTTCCGATGTGTATTTATTTATTTTTCCCCTGTTTATTTTTTCTGATGTGTATTTATTTACTTTTTCCCTGTGTATTTTTTCTGATGTGTATTTATTGATTTTTCCCCAATGTATTTTTCCTATGTATACTTATTTATTTTTCCCCTGTTTATTTTCTGATGTGTATTTATTTATTTTTCCCCTGTGTATTTTTCTAATATTTACTTATTTATTTATCCCATGTGTATTTTTTCCAATATGTACTTATTTATTTTTCCCCTGTGTATTTTTTCTAATATTTACTTATTTATTTATCCCCTATTATTATTATTATTATTATTATTATTATTATTATTAACCTTTATTTATGAAGCGCTGTAAATTTACACAGCGCTGTACATACAATCTTTTAGTTAGACGATTCCCTGCCCTCGGGCTTACAATCTAAAAAGACAAGACACAGAAAGAGAAGGGAGTTCTTTTTTTCCAATATGTACTTATTTATTTTTCCCCTGTGTATTTTTCTAATATTTACTTATTTATTTATCCC
>NW_024840412.1:0-1137 GCF_019175285.1 Sceloporus undulatus
GGTCCACAGAGCGAGTCCTCACATTCATCCCTTCGCTTTCTGTACTTTGGAGCATTTCTATAAATGCTGGCGGGTATGAAATACTCAGGTTGTCTTTGCCAAGAAGAAGATATTTCTAATGTCAAGTCGAAGGCTTCCGTGTTATGCCCAAGTTTGTTAAGGGCAACCTGTTTATCCTGAGAGCATGTAATGAAAACCTCCCCCTCCGCGGACTTATTCAGAGCAGGGCTGACAAAGACACTGAGACACCACATTTGGTTTTAAACACCATGCATGTAACATTTATTAAATCACAAAAGTAACACAAACATTGATTATCAAGAGCTCTTTCACTCACACATTCATACAATACTCACACACACTTTCCTTCCGCTGAACATTGATCAGGTGTTCTCGAAAGTTGGAGATGACACCGTTGCCGCGGTAGATGCCAACAAAATGGAGATGAAAGTCCAGGGTCTTTATACTTTTTCTTCTCTCTGGCTCTCTTGCAATATTGCAGCCCATTACTCAATTTTCTCTTTTGGGAGGTAAGACAGGCTGTTCCAAGCAACTCGTTCTGTTCAAAGTCTCTCGTTCTGTTCAGAGCACTCCATTGTCCTGTCAGTTCCTCTTCATGGCGACTCCGGAAATAAGCACCTTCCCGGTCATGGTTCATCACACCTGGACGGCACCCTGCTTCAGCTTCCAAGTTCCTCAGACTTTACTCATCTCGGTTGCCAAATACCTTCATCACATCAATGCTTTGCACGGAACCATCTTGTTTGGTTCTTCTGTAGTTCTTCAGCTCTGGGTTTAAGGCAAAACTCACACATTCGTCTTACATTCGTGGCCGGCATCCATAGTTTTGTTTGTGGGTTTTTCAGGCTCTGTGGCCATGTTCGAGAAGAGTTTCTTCCTGACCTTTCGTCAGCATCTGTGGCTGGCATCTTCTTCTCTTCTTCTTTGTCCTCTGTCCATGTCATTCCTCCATTTGGTCCTTAAATCTATACATGATAAAGACATGATGTCCCTTAAAATGGGACAGAAACCAGCACAGAAGAGAACATGCAGAAAAATTCAAGGGATCCCATTTAACTGAAATCCTGTGTAACCTGGGAAGCTAAGTAGGATCTGCCCCAATTAGTACTTGGATAG
>NW_024840413.1:0-1137 GCF_019175285.1 Sceloporus undulatus
TGTATCCACAGTTCTGTGTTATAATCTCTGGAGCAGCAGAAAACAAGCTTACTCCCTCCTTCAAATGACACCCCTTCAAATACTTAAACAGGACTATCAAATCACCCCTTAACCATCTCTTCTCCAGCCTAAATATCCCCAGCTCCCTAAGACGTTCCTCATAGGTCATGGTTTCCAGACCCTTCACAATTTTAGTCGCCCTCCTCTGGACACACTCCAGTTTCTTAATGTCCTTTTAAAATGGTGGTGCCCAGAACTGGACACAGTATTCCAGGTGGGGCCTGATCAAAACAGAATAGAGTGGCACTATTACTTCCCTTGATCTAGACCAGGGGTAGACAACCTTTTTGAGCCGGGGGCTGGGTTGCTGTCCCTCAGACAACTGGGGGGCCCAAAGCCAAAAAATAAATAATTAAATAATTTTTAGAGGCCCACTGCGGCCGCTGTAGCCCTGCTGGAGGGCTCCGGCGACCGCAACAGGCCTCCTAGAGCAATGATGGCGAAACTTTTCCATTTGCCGTGCCCGGGGGAGCCCCTGTTTCTTTCCTTGGGGCTTCGCCAGGCCTGAGGTGTCTTCCGAAGGACACCTCAGGTCTGCCGAAGCCGTGCGGGTAGGAGGATGAGGCCGGCAGCCTCTGCTCCTTTCCTCGGGGCTTTGCCAGGCCTGAGGTGTCCTCCGAAGGACACCTCAGGTCTGCTGAAGCTCCGTGGGGAGGACGAGGCCGGCGGCCCCTGCTGCTTTCCTTGGGGCTTTGCCAGGCCTGAGGTGTCTTACTGTCCAAAAGTTCTTTTTAATGCTTACAAAATGATTGAAGGAGTTGGATATGTCTAGCCAAGAGAAGACTGAGAAGAGATATGATGTAAGGTATTGCTTATTGTAAGATGGCAGGCTCTCCCTTATTTTTCAACAAGGTTTGGATGTTTTTGCTGTGAATTCATGCACTGGACTGCACTACAGATGGTCAAACTAGATGGTCCTTGGGTTTCTTTACAACTCTATCATTCCATAACCGTAGGGTTGCCATAACCCGGTTGCAACCGGGTTTTTCCCGGTTTTGGCTGCACCTGCCCGGTCACGGCACGGGTGCAGCCAAAAACCGGGAAAAGCCCGGTTGCAGCGGGGTTGCTGGGCAACCC
>NW_024840414.1:0-1137 GCF_019175285.1 Sceloporus undulatus
TTGCCCCTGAGATCAACTCCAAACCCCATCAGTAGTCCATGCCTGTCTTATAAATGTTTTAAAGCTGTTTTAAGGCTGCTCCCTGGCGCTTGACCCTCACCAAAATTGGAGTCCAGGTCCCAGCTCCTTTGCTCTGCCTTTTCCAATGAATTATTTGTATATTGATTATCCTGCCTTTCTCAACAAATGGGCCTCAAAGTGTCCCTTTTATGCATCACACTCTGTGTGTATGTGTCTGTGATAAAGAGACGGACGGAAAGTGAAAAAGTGAAAGGCAGGGAAGAGATGTTGAAAATGAGATGCTGATGGGCAAGATGGAAGGTTAGAGAGCAGAGGGAGAAAGTGAAGTGGATCAGGCCTCTGGGAGCCAGGAGGGGAAGGCAGGAGCAAAGCCAGGATCGCCTAGCTCTGTGCGGAAAGGAAGGGACCTCTGGGAAGGGCCAGGAGAGGGGCCTTGGGGATTGGGAGGCAGTTCTGACAGATTTTCAGAACTGGTTTCAGTGAACTAATGAGAACCGGATCAGGTCCTTGTTTTCAGACATATTAAGTGGTTTTATTTAGCAATTATGAGTAATATTTAGGAAGGAAGGAAGGAAAGGAGGACACAGTTAGAGAAAAAGCACTTTTATTTTCCAACCTGAGCTTGCTTAGCTGCCTTTTTGGTTCCAAAGGACCTTTGTTACCCAAAATGCTGGAGTCTGGGGAGGATAACTCCAGAGGCATTTCAAATGGGTTTTTATGTTTTATTTAGGGAAAAAGCAAAATACATGCGCACACGCACACACACACACACAAGCATTCATACATACACACAAGAGGTAAGTAACAAAGGTGGGATTGGCGAATAATGTAAAGCTATACTAATGGTAATACATTTCCTAGAATGTTCTTGATTCCAATTGCTGAGGGTCCTGCAAGGGAACGGAAAGTGGGTTTGTTGAGTATATTGCGGAGCTTAGCCATGTAAACCAACAGAGTGTTTCTCTGCAACGGGACTGATGACAAAGAACAGTAAATATCGGGGTGGACATTTATACTGAAATTGTTGTTTACGGACAGAGACTGAGGGTTCAAAATGGTTTAAATCGCTTTAGTATGTTTCCTGGGTGGGGAAAGAATTGTCTGAATCCAAATTGA
>NW_024840415.1:0-1137 GCF_019175285.1 Sceloporus undulatus
CAGAAGTAACCCAGTCTGAGACCCCTTTAACTGCGCTGGCTCAATGCTAGGGAATCCTGGGAAGTGTAGTTTCTTCTGGCCCCAGAAGTCTCTGATACAGAGGGCTAAATGTCTCACAAAACTACACTTCCCAGAATTCCCTAGCATTCAGCCAACGCAGTTCAGCAATCTCAGTGTGTTTTGGACCTTTGTTTACTTCAAGGTTTCTTCTTTCCTGTGGAAGTTCTCCAGGTCTTTGTGGATTTCAATGGCTTCCTCTGCATTCTGGCCTGAAAGTTGTTGCCATGGTCCAGAATCCCAGTCTTTTAGGCCCAGGACTGTTTATAATGGGTTCTTCTTCTGCTGGTTTTCCTCTCTGACCCAGTCTGCAGTGTCTCTCATGTTCCTCGATTCGTGTTCGAACGCTGCATTCGGTGGTCCCTATGGAGACTTGTCCGCAGCTGCACCGTATGCGCTCAACTCCTGCGGCCGTGAGAGGTCCCTCCTGTCCTTCGCTGACCCCAGCATTGGCTGCGTTTCCTTGGTCGGTTTGTAGACCATTTGGAGGTTGTGTTTCTTCACCCGTTTCCCTATTCTTTCTGCGACTCCTTTGAGGTATTGTAAACATAGCTTCCCTTTGGGTAGATGTTTTTCTGGATCTGGCAGCCCTTCTGAACACATACTGGATCTGGGAGCTGGTTGGAGGACAGTCTCCAGAGGGGTTCTCTTTGGCCCCTTTGTTGCATCAGGAAGGGCTTCTATGGGAGGGCTTTGGGCCTTCCTGGCTGGGAGAGGGTTGGACTGGATGACCTTTGAGGCCTCTTCCTAGGAGCCTATGACTCTTTGCCTGGAAGAGGAGAGTCCCTGGGACAGTTTCCATGCTTTGACTGGGGTCAGTTTGAGTCCCGAGAGAGCCTTCTCCTTCTGGAAGGGCTGTCTGGGGAAGCTACTGCCCCTTTCCTTGCCTGGGATCTTTGCTTGGAAAAGAGTCCCTAGATATGGGAGCTGGTTGGAGGACAGTCTTGGTTGCATCAGGCAGCAGGGCATCTGTGGGAGGGCTTTTTGCCTTCCTGGCTGGGAGAGAATTGGACTGGATAGAGTGCCATTTGATTCTAGGAGCCCATGATTCTTTGCTTGGAAGAGGAGCATCGTCTTCCC
>NW_024840416.1:0-1137 GCF_019175285.1 Sceloporus undulatus
AAAGAAATTTTGGAAACAAATCAGAAATTTAATTGGAGAAATTTTACGTATTAAATTAGGTTTAAAACCAGAGAGTTTTCTTTTGAGTATGTTTGAGAAAGAAATAGAAACAAAATATGGAAAAATGCTATTTTACATGACATCAATGGCAAGAATACTAATAGCACAAGCTTGGAAAACAAAGGAGGCCCCAAAGACAGAACAATGGTTAATGAAACTAATGGAGATCATAGAAATGGATAAAATGACTCAATTATTAAGAGATGAAAGGATGGGGAATGTAACAAGGAAAGTTAATGAAGATTGGAAATTGGTGTTGGACTATACTGTATGAGGAAGCAATGGGGAGAGGAATTGATCGAGATATAAGGAAGTAAGTAGTGGGAAAGCCTTATTAAACTGATTTGTTACTACAGGGGTACCCCGGGTTACGAAATTAATTCGTTCCGCCGCCGCTTTCGTAACCCGAAAATCTTCGTAAGGCGAAAAAGCCATAGGCGCTAATGGGGAAAAGCCGCAATTTCGTGCGAAATAGCGCCGAAAAGCACCAAAAATTTTTTCGTAACCCGAAATAACCTTCGTAACCCGGAACAGTTTTTTTAAATTGATTTTTTCGTAACCCGGAAATTTCGTAAGGCGGCGCATTCGTATCCCGGGGTACCACTGTATTATAAAAAGATGTAAGGGGAGATAGTCATACGCTAAATAAGCGTTGCCTTCGCAATGAAGAACTAATATAGGTACAATATAATATGAGTTTTAATAGATGATATATAATGGGAAATAGAGATGCATAAAGAACACGATAAACATAGAGGAAGGAAGTCACTGGGGTGAATGTAAGCTGAGAAGAAGGATAGTAGTGAGTGGGATATGTTGTATGATGTAGATGTATGTTAGAAGTTATGGTAATAGTTTTGATTTGTTGTTTGTTGGGGGGGTTGGGGGGTATGATAGGGACTGTCTGGATTTGTTATGGGGGTTATGAATGTGTTGTTTAAGGTTGTTTATGAATGGTGATTGATGTATTTTAAAGTGAAATATAATAAAGTTATTTTCAAACAAAACAAAACAAAAAAAGAAATGTGGGGCTGGAGAAGCATGCTTAGGGTCCTATGGACAGCCAAGGAGACAAAC
>NW_024840417.1:0-324 GCF_019175285.1 Sceloporus undulatus
TCTGGTGAGATCATTTATAAATTTTGTGTATTTCACAAATCGCATTTGATATTTATCTTCTCAATGAAAGACAAAAAGTCAGCACGTAAAAGATCTCAGCTTGGTTGAAGCAAAGGCCAAGAGGTTCTTTGAGGTGTGACATTAGCACAGTGTGACTGGGCCAAGAAGGTCAAGGTGTTATCTTATTTTTAATGGCCATTTCCTTTGTAGTGGGATGAAAATAACCCTCCGTTTCCTGCCAGGGACTGTGTTCCAGCAAACAGGGAATTTGCAGGCAGCTGGGATATTTTGAGAAGCACCCAGGGAAGTTTCGGAAGGTCCAGA
>NW_024840417.1:424-1137 GCF_019175285.1 Sceloporus undulatus
TCATAGAGTTGGAAGAGACCACAAGGGCCATCAAGTCCAACCCCCTGCCATGCAGGAAATCCAGATCAAAGCATCCCTGACAAATGGCCATCCAACCTCCGTTTGAAGACATCCAAGGAGGGAGACTCCACCACACTCCAAGGAAGGAGTGTGTTCCACTGTTGAACAGCCCTTACTGTCAGGAAGTTCCTCCTAATGTTGAGGTGGAATCTCTTTTCCTGCAGCTTGGATCCATTGTTCCTGGTCCTGTTCTCTGGTTAGATCATTTATAAATTTTGTGTATTTCACAAATCGCATTTCATATTTATCTTCTCAATGAAAGACAAAAAATCAGCACGTAAAAGATCTCAGCTTGGTTGAAGCAAAGGCCAAGAGGTTCTTTGAGGTGTGACTTTAGCACAGTGTGACTGGGCCAAGAAGGTCAAGGTGTTATCTTATTTTTAATGGCCATTTCCTTTGTAGTGGGATGAAAATAACCCTCCGTTTCCTGCCAGGGACTGTGTTCCAGCAAACAGGGAATTTGCAGGCTGCTGGGATATTTTGAGAAGCACCCAGGGAAGTTTCGGAAGGTCCAGATTTGCAAGGAGCGAAGCCCAGGTTGCATCTGCACTGCAAAAATAATCCAACTTGACATGCCTTTAACTGCCATGGTTCAATGCTATGGAATTCTGGGAATTGTAGTTTTGTGAGCTAGTTAGCCTTCTCTGTCAGAG
>NW_024840418.1:0-1137 GCF_019175285.1 Sceloporus undulatus
GTCATGGTCTCCATGAATTCCCGAGCCGCACCAGATGGAACATAGCTGGCCGCGAAGGGGATGTTGAAGTCTCCCAGGACTAGAAGCCTGGGGGACTCCAGCATCAGCTCCGAGACCAGCTGTGTCAGCTCGTTAAGGGAGTCTGTTAGCGCACGGGGTGGTCGATACACCAACAGAATCCCTAGACTGTCTCTGGCCTTCAGGGTCAAGTATATGCACTCGATATAGGAAGTTTGACGCACATGGTTCCTGGTTAGAGACAAGGTGTTTTTATGCACAAAGGCCACACCCCCTCCCCGCCCACCTAACCTGGTCTGGTCCTTCACTGAGTACTCGGCAGGTAGGGCCTGAGCCCATACAGCTTCTCCCTCAGGCCCAAGACAGGTCTCAGTAATGCAAGCCAGGTCACAGTTGTTCTCCTCGAGCAGATCATATATTATATGGGCTTTGTTGTTAATAGACCTGGCATTGCACAGGAGCAGAGACAGGGTTTGTGGTACGGTTGGAGCGACCCTCAGGTTTCTTCGGTTAGGAGGGGGGCAGGAAGGCGTGATAGATATTACGCATCGATCACGCCTTCCCCTATAACGCTAGCCCACTCTCCTACCGCCATACCTCCCCATGCCCCACACTACCTCGATAGGAGCCCCGTCCAAGCATTGAGGGTTACCTCCTACCTCCCCAGCCAAAACATTCCCCAAGTCCATATCCCCCCCTCCCCCTGTAACACCATAATAAGGGTAAAAAGAAGACACTTCGGTCATTCTTTCTTCCATTCAGCGCAGTGACAACTCCCTTGCCCTCAAATTGCTGCTAAAAGTGCGCAATTGCGCAGCTGCGCAAATACAGTCCTCTTTCCAGTCCGTGGGCGGCTCCCCCGGGGCGGTGCGCAGATGCGCACCTCCGACACCCCGGGAGGAAACCGCCTGGCAGAACGCAGCTCTGGCAGCGGTGGTCCGGTGGGGAGGCAAAGGGGGCGTGGCAGGAAGGCCCAGTCTCCCGGCTTTTATGCGCACTGCTCTCACCGGTGCGCCTCTTCCTTGCCTTCCCCCCAGGTGTCCCTTAAAGTGCCCTCTCTCCGGCTGCCGCGAAAACGCCGAGGCCAAACAAACAGAGTCCTGCAGCAGTCCTCTTTCC
>NW_024840419.1:0-1137 GCF_019175285.1 Sceloporus undulatus
TCATCATCACCATCACCACGACCACCACCACCACTAGCATTGTTACAGCAGACCTTTTAGCATTAAATGCACTGAAAATACACAGAAATGCACTTTGGAAAGTCACACTCACCAAATGAAATGGAAATCCTCCTCCTCTTCTGCTTCCTCCTCCTGCTCCTTCCTTCCTCCCTCCCCTTTCTTCCTCCTTCCTCCTCTTCTTTCTCCCTCCTCCTCCTCCTCTTCTTCCTCCCTCCTCTTCTTCCTCCTCCTTTCCTCCTCTTCCTCCTCCTTCTTTCCTTCCTCCTCCTCCCTCCTCTTCCTCCTTCCTTCCTTCCTCCCTCCCTCCTCCTCCTCTTCCTCCTCCTCCTCCCCCGCCCCCCCCCCCCTCCCTGCCCGGAGGGAGCCGGCCAGGGCCAAGGAGACCTCGCTGCAGCGGGGCTCCTTGGCTCTGGCAGCCCGCCCGCCGGCGGAGGGAGCCGGCCAGGGCCAAGGAGACCTTGCTGCAGCGGGGCTCCTTGGCTCCAGCAGCCCTCCCCGCCAATGGAGGGAGCTGGCCAGGGCCAAGGAGACCTCGCTGCAGTGAGGCTCCTTGGCTCTGGGTGCCCACCGGCGCGTGAGGGGTGGAGCCTTTGACCTCTCGTGGGAGGGCGCTGGGCCTTTGGCCTCGTGCGCGAGCGCGAGCGGCCCAATCCTGCCGCCGATTGCCGCCGGCGCGGGGCCTTTGGCAATCTGCGGCAGGACCGGGCGTGGGCCAGTCCCAAGGTCTTGCCGGGCCAGATGTGGTCCACGGGCCGGGGGTTGCCAACCCCTGCTTTTGGGAAAGGAGTAGAAGAGTAGTGAGGTACATGACTTTAAGCAGAGGTCTTTCTTTTCACCTATTACCTGTTCTGTTTGTTTTAAATGGAGATTTTGCCAGGAATGGAACAAAGGACCTTGTAAATGCACTGTGTTCCACTAAGGTCTAAAACACAGTGCAGAAACAATCCAGTTTGAGACTGCTTTAAGTTCCCTGGCTCAGTGCTAGGGAATCCTGGGAACTGTAGTTTACTGTGGCACCAGAGCTCTCTGACAGAGAAGGTTAAATGTTTTACAAAACTAAAGTTTCCATAATTCCCCAGCATTGAGCCAGGGCAGTTAAAGCAGTCTCAAATTGGA
>NW_024840420.1:0-1137 GCF_019175285.1 Sceloporus undulatus
TATTATATTGGAAAAGATTCAAGACAAACTGGATCTCAAAGGCAGTAACTTTTTTCTTGCAAACAGAATTTAAAGTTTATATCCTGGACTGAATTCTAAAGAGATCAAATAATATTTGGATGCACCATGTGCTTTCCTCCCCTTAGTGTCTCTCTGGATGAGGGCTATTTTCTTTTGCAGGTGACCTTTGCGGATGTGGCAGTATATTTCACTAAGGACGAATGGAAACTGTTGACGAAGAAGCAGAGGCTTATGTACAGTTCAGTAATGATGGAGAATTACGAGAATGTGGCCTCTGTGGGTAAGTAACCGGAATCCACTAGCATTATGGAATTATAGAGTTTGAATAGACCACAAGGGCCATACAGTTCAACCCACTTCTGCCATGCAGGAATACACATTCCAAGCACCATCCAGCCTCTGTTTAAAGACCTCCAAAGAAGTGGACTACACCAAACTCTAAGGGAGTATATTCCACTGTCGAAATAAAAAAGATATATAAATAACACTTTATTTATATACCACCTTTCCTGTAGATCAAAGCAATTCACAACATAGTAAGCATGTGACTGACACTGAAGAAGAGCCTGTTGGGGCTGATATTTATACTGAAATTGTTGCTTGGGGGCAGAAGCAGAGCATTCAAAATTGCTTTAGGATGTTTTAATTGCTTTGGAATGTTTCCTGGGTGGGGAAAGAACAAGATTGTCACACCGGCTCTTAGTTCCTTCTTAGCTCTGAATTCTGATCCCATTCACAAGCCAATGTATAGCACAGTCTGAAGGCGACACTCCCAGAACTCAACAATAACATAGCAGAATACAGAAGCAAATCTCCAGATATAGGCATTGGCGATGCACTAAACACTTTCGACACTTAAAAATAATTCACAGTCCTTGGTGGTTCTTTATCCTGAGTTGCAATATAAAACAAATATTTACTATCTCTTCCATCCACTTCACAATCTCTTGTACACACAACTCCAATCCACATCAATCCACATGTGAGCTGTATCCTGTATTGGTTGTGAGTCATCTCCTGGTGCCACACAGTATGAAGCATCCTCTGCAGTTAGCTTCCATCATGCCATGTGCTCTGACTCAACACTCTATGGCAGTCTCACAGGAAATGATGCCA
>NW_024840421.1:0-1137 GCF_019175285.1 Sceloporus undulatus
AACTGATCTTAATAACAGGTTCTGACACCTAGTAAGACATCAGAGAGGAGTAGTAGCCTTTTCTCTTGCCAATGGGATTGACAGTGCATTCCTTGGACTGGATCTCCCAGCATCCACAGGGCCAGAAGGAGGAGGATCCTGCCCTGCATAGGGCTGCCATCTCCTGGGTCTTAGGCTTTGGGAATGTGTGCCTTTGGCCAGTGTCCCTGTGGCTGGGGCTCCCGGGCCCCTCACTCTCTCCTGCCTTGTTCCATATTAACTGCAGGAGGAGCTTGTGAGGGTGGGGCAGGGGGCGGGGTCTTCCAGCTCCTTTGCCCCCATTGGCCAGACTGAAGAAGGGGAGGAGCTTCTGCCTTTCTATTTAGCTCTCCGCCCGGAAGAGTGAGTGAGGAGCAGATAGAGACAAGGAGGGAAGGAAAGAGGGGAGTGGAGAGGAGAGGGACAAGGCCTAGAAGTGATAGGCTTCACTGCTTTGCTGAGGCCTCCAACTGCCAAGTGCTGAGGTGGAGGTGGCCATTTTGGGTCTTGGTGGCCATTTTGTGCTGCTTGTGACTGTGGGGAATAATGTTCCAGAACCTTCTCTGAGGCCTCAGTTGAACAGAGGCTTCTCTTTCTCTCCTGAGGCTCCAGAGTCAGAAGGAGGCCAGGCTCCTTGGGCCAAAAGGAAGGAAGTGTGTCCCTTTGTGTGCCATTTGTGTCTCTTTTCTGAGAGAGTTTTCTTATTACAAATCTCTGCTCCTTCTGGGGAACATGGGTTTTAAAAGGGATCAGAAATGGGAGGATAGTTTTAACACAATCCTTATTCTTCTTCTTCACAAACATTGGGCTTTGGCTTCTAAGAGGAGGCTTGACCCTGAAAACAGGCCAAAAGTGGCTCCTTTGGGATGTTTTAAAAGTCTCCCCAGTTTTCTTACTGAGAGATTTTCAGGGAAGAAGGAAGGAGACAAACCAGAATAACTCATATTACCAAGAATGAAACAAGACTTGGGCGCTTCTACCCTTTTACAACCGACTCAGGCTCTATCTGCACTGAAGAAATAATCCAGTTTGAAACCGCTTTAACTCTCCTGGCTCCATTTTGTGGAATCCTGGGATTTGTAGTTTGTTGTGGCATGAGAGCTCTCTGGCAGAGAATGT
>NW_024840422.1:0-1137 GCF_019175285.1 Sceloporus undulatus
GGCTCAGAGAGGAGTCCAGACAGATCTGAAGTCACAAGGAATGGACTCAGATGGCACATACATTTAAGATGTGCAAATGCAGTCCTGGCAACCTCTGAGACCTAGGAATCCTGGCTCAGAGAGGAGTCCAGACAGATCTGAAGTCACAAGGAATGGACTCAGATGGCACATACATTTAAGATGCGCAAATGCAGTCCTGGCAACTGCTGAGACCTAGGCATCCAGGCTCAGAGAGGAGTCCAGGGAGATCTGAAGTCTCAAGGAATGGACTCAGATGGCACATAAGTTTAAGTTGTGCGAATGCACTCCTGGCACCTGCTGAGTCATGGGCTTCCAGGCTCAGAGAGGAGTCCAGGCAGATCTGAAGTCTCAAGGAATGGACTCAAATGGCACATACATTTAAGTTGTGCAAATGCAGTCCTGACAACTGGAGAGACCTAGGCATCCAGGCTCAGAGAGGTGTCGAGAAAGATCTTAACTCTCAAGGAATGGACTCAGATGGCACATAAGTTTAAATTGTGCGAATGCACTCCTGGCAACGGCTGAGTCATGGGCTTGCAGGCTCAGAGAGGAGTCCAGGCAAATCTGAAGTCTCAAGGAATGGACTCAGATGGCACATACATTTAAGATGTGCAGATGCAGTCCTGGCAACTGCTGAGACCTAGGCATCCTGGCTCAGAGAGGAGTGCAGACACATCTGAAGCCTCAAGGAATGGACTCAGATGGCATACACATTTAAGATGCGCAAATGCAGTCCTCACAACTGCTGAGACCTAGGCATCCAGGCTCAGAGAGGAGTCCAGACAAATCTGAAGTCTCAAGGAATGGACTCAGATGGCAGATAACTTTGAGTTGTGTGAATGCACTCCTGGCACCTGCTGAGTCATGGGCATCCAGGCTCAGAGAGGAGTCCAGGCAGATCTGAAGTCTCAAGGAATGGACTCAGATGGCACATAAGTTTGTTGTGTGAATGCACTCCTGGCACCTGCTGAGTCATGGGCATCCAGGCTCAGAGAGGAGTTCAGGCAGATCTGAAGTCTCAAGGAATGGACTCAGATGGCACATACATTTAAGAAGTGCAAATACACTATTGGGCACTGCTGAGACTTGCCCATTCGGGCTCAGAAAGGAGACAAG
>NW_024840423.1:0-1137 GCF_019175285.1 Sceloporus undulatus
CCTGCTATGACTGACATAAAAACACAGCAGTTAAGCTTAGAGAAATAGTCTCATTTGCAAAAATGAAATGATTATTTTGACCAGTGTCTAAATGGGAAGGGGGCCAGGATGTTGGGAGGGCATGGATTAGCTCTGTAAGGTAATCCATGTCTTATCCAGCCCAAGAGCTAGAGCTTCTTCACCTGGAACATAAAGCAGGTCCTCCCCTCCTCCTCTGGGTGAAAGAGAAGTCAAATTCCCATCATTGATGATGACATAGCATGAAAAATTTGCATTCCTGAATTTAAAAATCTGAGGAGTCCTGAATCCTGTTGGTTAACCCGAGAGAGTAGACCAGGGGTAGGAAACCTTTTTGAGCTGGGGGCCGTGTTGCTGTCCCTCAGACAACTGGGGGGCCGAAGCCAATATATATATATATATATATATATATATATATATATATATATATTAAAATTAAATATATAAATAAACCAGGACAAATGTAGGACAAAATTTTCAAATAGAAGACACTTTAAAAAAAATGGAGGACACGCAAAAAATATATATGCTGATTTTTAAAAATATAAATGCATGTTTCTGAGGCTTCTATAGACAATTGCCCCCCAAAGGCCCCAGCGGCAATCAGTGGCAGGACCGGGCCGGGGACTGGTCCCAAGGCCTTGCCGGGCTGCATCTGGCCCGCAGGCCGCAGGTTGCCTACCCCTGGAGTAGACCCTCTGAACCCATAAGTGACTGGTGAGTCGACATATAGATAAATCCAACTGATTCAGTGATTCTACTCTGATCAGGACTAGGTATAGGATACAGGCTAGGATTTAGTCTGCATGTGGCTGGAACAGGTTATTCCCAAGACAAGATGGACAGGCAACAGTGTGGAAAATGGGCACTCTCCACACGGGCAGAGACACTCTCAGAATTGTGTCTTCTCTGCATGCAGAAGACTGCCATGGGAATTGGGTGCTCCCTTTTCAACAGCTCAAAGCCCCTTATCCTGGGAGGAGGGCTGATTACCATGAAAGGGAAGCAACCTGAGAAGAGAGAGCTCCTTTCCTGCCCTACCTGACTGGGCGCCTCCCTGGTGAATGGCCAGTTGTAGACCCATTCCACCCAGAGCAACACTGGAGCATAGAGAGTTCT
>NW_024840424.1:0-1137 GCF_019175285.1 Sceloporus undulatus
GGAGTGGTGCCAATTTCTGAGGGCTGCTTCAGTCAGGCTGCATCCACACTGGAGAAATAACCCAGTTTCGCAGGGCTTTAACTCTTTTCTGGCTCAAGAATATGGAATTGTGGGAGGTAAAGTATGTGGTGAGGCCCAGATATCAAGGTTTGACTCCTTTCTGGCTCAAGGCTGTGGAATTCTGGGAGGTGGAGTATGTGGTGGGGCCCAGATATCAAAGCTTGACGCTTCTGGTACAAGGCTATGGAATTCTGGGAGTTAGAGTAAGTTGTGGGGCCCAGAGCTCAAGGCTTAACTCTTTTCTGGCCTCTTTTTATAGGACACGTCCTACATTTCAGATTTCTACCCAGAAGGAATTTCAAAATGTCCTCATTTTTTGTAAGATGACCAGATGTCCTCCTTTTCTAGGATGTGTCCTATGTTTCAACCTTCTAGCCAGGAGGAATGTCAAAATGTCTTTCATTTTTGGTAGGATGACCACATGCCCTACTTTATCCAGGATAAGGCCTACATTTCAGCCCTGCCCAGGAGCAATGTCAAAACGTCTTCCATTTTACCAGGGTGACCAGACGTCCTCCTTTATCCAGGACACATCCTACATTTCTGCCCAGGAGGAATTTCAAAACATCCTGGTTTGTTCAGAGCTTGCCTTTGCCAGTCTTTCCTTGAGGCTGAGAGTGTGTGACTTACATGCCTAGTGGGTTTTCTTGGTTTGTTCAGAGAGGTTGCCTTTGGTGACTTGGCTGTGTCTGAGTGTATGTAAGTGTGCCTTCAAGAGGTTTTCTTGGGAGGCTGGTTCAGAGAGGGTTTGACTTTGCCATCCTCTGAGGCTGAGAGTGTGTGACTTGCCCCAAGGTTTTCTTGGAAAATTTGTTCAGAGGGGATTTGCCTTCACTTTCTTTTAAGGCTGTGACAAGCCCAGTGGGTTTTTTATGCCCGAAGAAGGGATCAAATCTCTGTTCTCCTCCACTGCTGCTTCCTGCCACACTTCCTCAGATGCTTTTAGTCTCAGAGGTGCTCCAAAATCTCTATGTCTTTGAATTCTATTATTATTATTATTATTATTATTATTATTATTATTATTATTATTATTATTATTATCTGAAAGAAAGAAGTTGGCAGCATGAGCTTTCCTAA
>NW_024840425.1:0-1137 GCF_019175285.1 Sceloporus undulatus
AATATTCTACAGATGTTGCTATCACAATTAAACTACGCTTGACAGGGATCTAGGACTCCTAGTAGATCACAGGTTCAACATGGGCAAAGAGTGTGATGCAGCAGCTAAAAAGGCCAATGTGATTCTAGGCTGCATCAATACGAGTATAGTTTCTAGATCAAGGGAAGTAATAGTGCCACTCTATTCAGCTTTGGTCAGGCCTCACTTGGAATAATACTGTGTCCAGTTCTGGGCTCTACAATTCAAAAAGGATGTTGAAAAGTTGGAACTTGCCTAGAGGAGGGCAACTAAAATGGTGAAGGATCTGGAAACCATCAAGCCCTATGAGGAGCGGCTTAGAGATCTGGGTATGTTTACCCTGGAGAAAAGAAAATTAACAATGAATATAATATCCATGTTTAAAAATTGGAAAGGGTCGTATTGAGGACGGAGCTAGCTTGCTTTCTGCTTCTACAGAGAATAAGAGACACCACAATGGATGCAAGTCACAGAGAAAGAGGTTCCACCTAAACATTAGGAGGAACTTTGGCACATTAACAGCTCTTCGACAGTAGAATATACTTCCTTAGAGTTTGGTGGAGTCCTCTTCTTTGGAGGTCTTGAAACAGAGGCTGGATGGTGCTTGGAATGTGTATTCCTGCATGGCAGAAGAGGGTTGAACTGGATGACCCTTGTGGTCTATTCCAACTCAATGATTCTATAATGCTAGTGGATTCCAGTTCCTTACCCACAGAGGCCACGTTCTCATAATTCTCCATCATTATATGATTGTACATAAGTCTCTGCTTCTTCGTCAACAGTTTCCATTCGTCCTCGGTGAAATATATCGCCACATCTGCAAAGGTCACCTGCAACATAAAATAGCCCTCATCCAGAGAGTGACTAAGCAAAAGGGGAGGAAAGCACATGCTGCCTCCAAATATTATTTGTTCACTTTAAAATTCAGTCCAGGAAATAAACTTTAAATGCTCTCAACCAGAGAAAAGCTACTGCCTTTGAGATCCAGTTTGTCTTGAATCTTTTCAATATACAATATAAAACACAATATAATTTAGGCCATGGCTGGGATATTGATGATGGTTTAGGATACTGACTACCCCAACACGTACAATACATTTAGCCACCAAAGAATTATGG
>NW_024840426.1:0-1137 GCF_019175285.1 Sceloporus undulatus
ATATATATACCCACTTTTTCCAGGCAAGTATTCTCTGAAGATGCCAGATGCCACAGATGCTGGCGAAACATCAGGAAGAAAATCTTCCAGAACATGGTCACATAGCCCGAAAAACCCACAGAAAACCATGGATGCCGGCCATGAAACCCTTCGACCCCCCATTGATTGCAGTGACCACTGCCAGGAAAGTGACCACTGGGGGTGGTGGTGGGGACTGGGATGCACATGTAACTCCTCAACACGATTCTGGCCATTGTTTATGTCTGTTTAGGGTATTTAGGTCCTCTCCCTCATTCACCAGGTCACCATAAGTCAAAGGCAATTTGTTAGCAAACAGAAAAAGAGTGCAATTAAAATTTTCAACCAGGAGATGGCACTTTTTGTAGACAGTGTATATAGATTCATCAGAATTTTGTTCTTGCCAAATCCTGCCAACTTCAGATAGTTTAAATCTTTTTAAAATATCTGAAACTTGAAATAAATGCCCGTGACACAGAGAGTCATCTTAATCCTGATCATTTTTGTACCAAGATATGTTTTTATTACTTCTTTTTAAAACCTTTATAATTAATGCATGCAGCATTTTATTGCACAAGTATCCTTTACTTATTATTATTATTGGTGCGTTCTGGGCGGGTCCTATTGGGCACTGTCGTTATATGCGAGGGGCGGCGCTTCCTGACGCGCCTTGCCCCTCGTACGTAACGAGGGCGTCAAAATGGCAGTGCCCTGTACAGATGGGCGCCGCCATTTTGACATGACGGATGCCTAGTGTCTGCACGTCTCGGTGCCCTTGTGACACCACAAGGGCACCATTGGCACCTTGCGATGTCACAACAGCACCACAAGAACCTGCTTTTTGTGGGTTCTTCTTGCTGTGCTGGGGAACCGCACGGTTTGTCCACTGTGGTTCCCTCGCGCAGCAAACACGGGCACCGGCAGACTGCCCTTTTGGGCGGTCTGTAAAGCACCATTATTATACTTTATTTATATAATGCTGTAATAATGGTTTAGTTTTATTTTTTATTGTCCTTTACATGTCTTTTCTAACTGTCATCTTTCGGCCTCTGAGGGAGAGAGAAGGCTGGCTCAGTACCATCAGGGGCTGGCCTGAAGACAAAGGCTCCTCCCTCCCTA
>NW_024840427.1:0-1137 GCF_019175285.1 Sceloporus undulatus
TGACTTGACATCAGGACCAGCCTAAGACATTTTGCTGCTTGATGGTGCCCCTTCTCATTCCATGTGGGAGAACTATTTGGACTCTCAGTTAAATCTTTCAATACTGGATGTGGAATAGCCTTCCCCACTGCTGAAAACAGGGACAAAAAGGAACATATTTAGCAGACCATGATTTCTCATTCCCCCACCCGCATTACAACAGTTAAAGAATAATTAAACAAGTGTACACTGAAGTTTCTGTATTTTTCCTCTTAATTCTAATAAGAATCTGTATTCTTAATGCTTATTCTACAATGGATACTACCATATTTTAGAATTAACATATTTTTCTAATTTTACATTCTAGAAAGAGAATAAAACATATTTAGATCTAGATATCTAGATATCTAGAAAGAGACTAAAACATACTTTTCCCCCCCCCCCCACTTTCTCCTACACTTCATACTAATCAGATGATCATCATATATCTAACCTTGCTACAATACTTAATTTTAATATTAAAAACATATAGCCATTTCACTTTTTCCAAATCCCATCTTTAAGCCCATTTAACATATTCACAGTCCAATGTTTTGTTCTTTCATTGAAGCCAATTGATAATTGTCCTTGAAACTATCTTTTTTCAGAAATGTTTGTTGCACCTCTCTGGCAATCTTATGTCTGAATGTTAGCATCCTTTCCTCTAATTCTCCCTCTTTTCAAGCTGTATCCTCCCACTCCATCTTATTCACTTCAGTCAGATTCATCCTTGATTTCCCATCTGATTCCTCAAAACAAAAACAAAAACAAGCCAAAAACCCTTCTAGTTGTCTCTTCTAATTCTTCAATACACATTCTCGGTTCACTCAATATATCAACTAATGTAACCATCCTGTTGAAGACTTGGCATACAACTGTACTGCCATCTTTTTCTATCTGATCAAACAAGTGAAATAAAAAGTGAAATTAAAAACCAGAAAAAACATCCTACATATTGTAGTTGCTCTTTTTATCCAGGAGGTGTTGTTAGTCTCTGCCTGTTTTTTCAACTGTGTGTAGTATATTCTTACTGCAAACCTCAGAATTCAATTGGCCAAGGTTGACACTGTACAATTCTTCTTACTCCCTTCTCCCCACAAAACACATGAAGATCTTGGT
>NW_024840428.1:0-682 GCF_019175285.1 Sceloporus undulatus
AGCTGATCTCGGGTCCAACGCATTTTGCGAGTAATACACTTGATTTGGTCTTTTGTACGGAAGCGGAAAATCCGTGGGCGGAAATAACCAATATTTCCCCCCTGTCATGGATGGATCATTTCCTCGTGGAGGCAAAAATCAAGGCTCCTACCCAGATCCCCCCCCGGGGGTGGTGGACCTATTAGGATGGTCCACCCTCGAAGGCTGATGGAACCCAACAGGTTCCAAGAAGCCTTAGAAGGGCACATGGTTGGAGGTGACGGCGACTCTGTTGATGCCCTGACTGCTATCTGGGATACCAGTCTCTCTAAGGCTATACACAAGATCGCTCCCAAGCGCCCTCTCAGGCCTGCTTCCAAACGTAAGCCCTGGTATACGGAAGACCTCCGGGCAAGGAAGCGGGTTCTGCGATGGCTAGAGCATTGTTGGCGGAAACACCTACGCTTAGCCGACAAGGCTCTCCTAGACCGCCTTTTGGAGGACTATGGAGAGGCGATACGAGCAGCTAAGAACTCGTTCTATGGTGCTCGTGTCGCGTCTGCGGAGTTGCGTCCAGCAGAGTTGTTCAGGGTAGTCAGGGAGTTAACTCAACTCCCTCCTGCCCCGAACCAGATCCTTGAACCTTCTAAGGCCTGCTGTGATCAGTTTAACAACTTCTTCGCGGATAAAATCTCTCAGATAA
>NW_024840428.1:782-1137 GCF_019175285.1 Sceloporus undulatus
CGGAGTCGCGTCCCGCAGAGTTGTTCAGGGTAGTCAGGGAGTTAACTCAACTCCCTCCAGCCCCGAACCAGATCCTTGAACCTTCTAAGGCCTGTTGTGACCAGTTTAACAACTTCTTCGCGGATAAAATCTCTCGGATAAGCGAGGGTCTTAACGCCGGCATTATGGCAGAACCTAGGGTAGAGGCGTCCAGAGCCTCCGTGGACTCCATTAAACTGGATCAGTTTGAGTTAGTTAGTACCGATGATGTGGACAAGATCCTTGGAAGCGTACGGAAGACAACCTGCTCCCTCGATCCCTGTCCCTCGTGGCTAGCGGCTCAGGGGGGACCGGTGGTAACCTCGCTGTTACACCG
>NW_024840429.1:0-1137 GCF_019175285.1 Sceloporus undulatus
TACACCGCATCGGACCAAAGATGAAGAAGATAAGAACACGAGATGTAATAGTAAGAGTAATGAATTACAACAAAGAGGAAGGATTGATGAATATAATGAGGAAGAATCCAGATAAATTAACATCTGAGGATGTCAAAGTAGAAATATATAATGACTACTGCTTGCAAATGAAAATGTGGAGGAGATGGATGAAACCATGTACTATTACGTTGATGAGAGTGGGAATTTACTATCCATAGGGACATCCTATACTTCTGAAATTTCAAAAAGCAGGGAAAAGATATAGGATTGAATCGGTGGAACAAGGACTACAATGGTTGAAAGATCTTGGGATATATAAAGAAGAAGAAAGAACAACTGGAGAGAAGTGCAGAAGTGGTTCAGGTTGGAAATCTCGGAGGAGAAGAACTACTGGGAGCATGTGGAGGGAGCGGGTTTCCATAGAGGAAAGGAGAATTTACTGCAATTTAAAGTCAAGTGTATTGTTTTGATGAGCAGTTACTTTGGGCCTTCGGGTGTCTTGGTCACCCCTCTCTCTCCACAGGGGCAGCTTTGGCGACCGGGGCTAGAGCAATGCGCTCCAGCAAGAAGAAGTGGAGAGGTCAATGGGAGATGGGGGGAAACAGGGGCAGGAGGGAAGGGATATGGGTTGCACAAAAGGGAGCCATTGGAGAAAGAAAGAAACGGCACTATGGGAGATAAACTGAACATTTTAACTTTAAACACCAAAGGTCTTGGATCAGTGATCAAACGAAGAAGGATTGAAGCTTTATTATGAAGGGACGCAGCAGATGTTATCTTTCTTCAAGAGACGCACCGACGGAAAGAGGGGGGAAAGGAACTTAAACAGAACTGGGCAAAGGATTATGAGAAAGCATTTGGAAGTCCTAAATCAAAGAGAGTAGCAATAATAATTGCAAAAAAAAATGTAATTTTGTAATAAATAAGGTAATAACAGATGACGAAGGAAGATATATAATAATACAGGGAGAACTAGGTGAGGATAATTATGTATTTGTGAATGTATATGCGCCAAATGAAAAGCAAGAAGAGTTTCATGAGAGAGTGTTAAAGAAAGTGGAAAAAATACAAAAACAATATGTGATCATAGCAGGAGACTTTAACTTCAAATGGATA
>NW_024840430.1:0-1137 GCF_019175285.1 Sceloporus undulatus
TGGCGTCATTTCTGGGGTGCGACGTGCGGACGCAGCACGTCTGCTACGTCAAGATGGCAGCAGCCGTGTGGAACAGCCGCCGCCATTTCGTACAGACTCAGTCCGTACTAGGGTTAGGGGCATCTGGAAGACACACCCCTTTCTAACCCTAGTAGGGACTGAATCCATGCTAGGGTGCCCGTTTGTAACGGGCCATAGATTCCCAGGTGCTGGAGGAGAGGTTTTGACATCAGATTCAGAAGGGAAGCAAGTGGTGCTCAATGGGGAGTTTTTTTTCCATGGGAAGAGAAGGCTTGCAAATCAGACTGGGAGCCTCTCTCTCTCTCTCTCTCTCTCAGCAGTAGTTCTAATGTATTGACCTGTATATACGTCGACCCAGGATTTTAGGGTATCAATTTCTTGACTTATAGTCGAGTATATCAGAATATTCTGAATAGGGGACAGGAACACACCAAGCCTTTCTAATAGCAGTGCCCAAGCAGGTTCTTCCAAGCAATAAGAAATCCTGTACTAATTGCATAAATGTCTTTCACATGTTCAGTGTATGTGTGATCAAAGAAGCAAAAGATAATTTTGAAAAGGCCTAAACCTTTGCATTTTTTACATACAGAGGAAAGGAGCATAGCTGTCTTCTATGGAAAGTAAGTCTTGACCAAAACCTGGCAAAACATCAGAAATTCTCCTCCTAGGATGCCATATATGCAAAACCGTTCATGCCAGGAACTTGGAAAACAACCTCAGAGGAACTTGGAAGACAGCATTTTAGAAATGATTCTATCTTTTCATAGAATCATAGAGTCATAGAGTTGGAAGAGACCAGCAGGGCCATCCAGTCCAACCCCCTGCCATGCAGGAAATCCAAATCAAAGCATCCCTGACAGATGGCCATCCAGCCTCTGCTTAAAGACTTCCAAGGAAGGAGACTCTATCACCCTCCGAGCGAGTGCATTCCACTGTCGAACAGCCCTTACTGTCAGGAAGTTCCTCCTAATGTTCAGGTGGAATCTCTTCTCCTGTAGCTTGCATCCATTGTTCCGGCTCCTGTTCTCTGGAGCAGCAGAAAACAAGCTTGCTCCCTCTTCAATATGATATCCTTTCAAATATTTAAACAGGGCCATCATATCACCTCTTAACCTT
>NW_024840431.1:0-1137 GCF_019175285.1 Sceloporus undulatus
CAATGGAAAGTGAGTTTAGTTGCTTGGTAAACAAAAATGTGTTTGAAATTGTGGAGAGACCCAAAGACAAACCAGTGATAGGTTGCAAATGGGTATATAAGAGAAAGGAAATGCCTGATGGAAGCATTAAGTACAAAGCTAGATTAGTAGCTAAGGGTTTTGCACAACAACAGCATGAGAATTATGACAAGACTTATTCTCCAACAGCAAAGCCAGAAAGTTTGAGAATGGTGTTAGCTGTAGCAGCAAGAAGGAATTTAATTGTTGAGCATTTTGATTTTGAAACAGCTTATCTAAATGCAAATTTAAATGAAGAAATTTTTATGGAACAGCCACAAGGGTTTGAGGAGAATGGAAGTCAGAAAGTTTATAGATTGAAGAAGGCGTTGTACAGTTTAAAACAAAGTGCCAGAGCTTGGAATTTGTTCATAAATGATGAGTTGGTTAAGTTAGGATACAAGAGAAGCGTAGCAGATGCTTATGTATATACAAAAGGAGACATAGTGTTGGTGATTTATGTGGATGACTTGTGCGTGGCAGCAAAGTCTGAACAGGAAATAGAGTCAGTTAAGAGAGAATTGTCAGAAAAGTTTGTTTTGAAGGACTTAGGTTTGTTAAAGTCTTATTTAGGTATTAATGTTGAGTGGACACAAGAAGGACATTGTTTATTAAGTCAGAGGAAGAAGATTGAGAACTTGATAGAAAAGTGTGGTCTACAGAGTGCCAAGATAGTCAAAGCACCAATGACAACTGGTTTCATTTCTGAGCCAACAACAAAAGATTTTGAGGACAAGACATTTTTCAGGAGCATCATAGGATCACTACAGTTTATTTCTTGCCACACTAGACCAGACATTGTGTTTGCCGTTAACACTTTATCTAGAAGAGTTTGCAATCCTAAGGTTGAGGATTAGACAGCTGTGAAACACTTGCTGAGATACTTGAAAGGGACATTAGACAAGAAGTTAATTATCAGAAGCAGTAACGCAGATTTAGATTGTTTTGTAGACAGTTCATTTGCATCAGAATTAGGAGACAAGAAGTCAGTAACAGGAATGATCATCAAATATAGTGAGAGTCCAATAGTTTAGAGAAGTAGAAAACAAACAAACATAGCGCTAAGTACTTCTGAAGCAG
>NW_024840432.1:0-1137 GCF_019175285.1 Sceloporus undulatus
GTTGAGGTGGAATCTCTTTTCCTGGAGGTTGCATCCATTGCTCCAGGTCCTGTTCTCTGAAGCAACAGAAAAAGAGCTAACTGCCTTCTCAGTATGACATCCCTTCAAATATTTAAACAGGTCTATCATATCACCCCTTAACCTTTTCTTCTCCAGGCTAAACATCCCTAGTTACCTAAGTCATTCCTCATAGGACATGGTTTCCAAATCCTGCACCATTTTAGTCGCCTTTTTTTGGACACGCTCCAGTTTCTCAATGTCCTTTTTTAATTGTGATGCTCAGAACTGGGCACAGTATTCCAAGTGAGGCCTGACCAAAGCAGAATAGAGTGGCACTATTACTTCCCTTGATCTATACACTATACTTATATTGATGCAGCCTAACATCGCATTGGCCTTTTTAGCTGCCGCATCACACTGTTGACTCTTGTTCAACTTGTGGTCTACTTGGACTCCTAGATCCCTTTCACATGTAGTTTCATTCACTGGTTTATCCCAGGTCTAGTTATTCAGACAAAGCAAATCTTTTAGGAAAATTCGAGGGGGAAAACGAGATCAGTTATCCTAGGTTTAGTTGCTTTTTTGGCGCACACACACACACACACACACACAACAACAACAACAACATACTCAGCTGCATGCAATTTCAGGGTTTGTCCACTTTCTGTGTATGTTGATTTTGGATTAATGCTCAACGTGTCTGAAAACGATCCCACTTTTGTGGTTTTAAATCCCATTTCTGCACAGGATTTGGCTGGTTCCCTCCTGTGTGATAAACTCCAAGGAACTGCAAAGGCAGCTATGGACTAACTATACAAAATCTGCCCCGAAGTCATGTCTGGTGGTCACCATTTCCTTTGGATAAAAACAAGTGATGGAGAAAAGCTTTGGACCATAGACCTTTGGGTCATCATCAGCTTCTCCATCTTTAGACTTGACTGAAGTGTTCTAAACTAGTCTGGATAGTAAACCTATTAAAATCTCATTTTGGGATCTCAGGAAGGAGATGGGGAGAGATTTGCATGTTTGTTTTTAAATTACATGCCATAATTCAAAACTCTCTCCCACTCTGTCCCGGTTTTTTTTTAATTTATTTTATTAAGAAAACATATAAAGAAGACATAATACAAAACATAC
>NW_024840433.1:0-1137 GCF_019175285.1 Sceloporus undulatus
GAGGGGAGGAAATGCCTTGCCCTTTGCCCACCCTCTGACCTAAATCCCTCCCTCAATTTGCCTCGATCGTGATCGAGGCCAAAGTTCTCATTCCCAGGACCCGGGTTTTTTAAAAAGAAACGGTATTTGCGCCGATTTCAAAAGACCCGCGCTAGGGGCCATTTACCACGGAACGGGTGTGCAAGCCCTGGATTCGCTTGTGTGAGATTCGGGGTGAGTAGGAACTTCATTTGATTGAATTGGTTTCAGAACCGATTTTTTTGGTAGTGTGAATGAGCCCATAGTTGCACTCAGTTAACTCAGCTGTAGAGAGGGGTAAAGGAGGAATATAAATTTGCCCTTCCCAATAGGCTAAAGGGAGGGAGGGAGGGAGCGGGAAGCAAACTGCTGAAGCCTCTCCTAGCTTATGTTTTCTTCCTCATTAATAAATTTTGCCATCTTGACCACACTCTAATGTTGCCTTGACACACACATCCCAGTTTTCATTTGTGAAATATTGGAGGGTATGTCACTGGCTGATGATTAAATAGATGCAGATAAAGAAAAAAGGAGAAGAAGCTCATGTACAAATGTATCTTCGTATCACTCAGCCTTGTAGAAAAATGTGTATTATTTCTGCCTCCTCCACCCCACCCCACCCCAAAAGGTATAGGGAAAATTTGGAAAGAGTGGTCTAATAATATCAAGAGTGACTGGGTTTGTTGGATCTGCTGGAATCCATGTAGGCTGGAGTATTATTATTATTATTATTAACCTTTATTTATGAAGCGCTGTAAATTTACACAGTGCTGTACATACAATCTTTTTAGTTAGACTGTTCCTTGCCCTCAGGCTTACAATCTAAAAAGACATGACACAGAAGGAGAAGGGAGTGGTGGAGGGAAAGGGTATGAGGTCCAGCAGTTCCTCTCTACCTCCGAGGCCTGGACCAAGGCAGATGGACTGGAGGGAGGGCTTGGCTTCAAAATGGATGGTTAATCATTTTCCAGGGAAAATCAAGTATGCTTGATTCGTATATTACTTACCACCACCTTTCATGATAGCCTTCAGTAAATTTACTCATTGTGGCTGTATGAACAACCCCCAAAACATAAACCTGGTCCTGTGACAGAGATAATTGTTTTCTATTGCCAAACA
>NW_024840434.1:0-1137 GCF_019175285.1 Sceloporus undulatus
GCCACATGATGCAGCGCCAAAGGAGCGCTTTAGCCGTTTTGCTGCTCATTTTTGTACCTGGAAAGGGCAGTTTGGGGCCGTGGTGTGTGGTTGCCGTAGACCCAATCCGGCACAGCTGAGGCGGCTGCAATCTGCTTCTTGGAGGTGGTCTACACAGCCTGGATGTTTTTCCCTTCCTGGAATAAGGTGAGCGGCATTTGCTCTGGTGGCCACAAGAGGTCAGCCCTGAGCTCTGCACTAGCCTTGGGTTTATCCATGTACTAAAAGTGGAAGCACACAAACACACTGCAATTGTAATGGCTGTGTTGTTTGTGGTGTTTGGGGCAATATAAATGTATTTCTTGGGCATTGTAGGATGTAGAATGATGTCATTGTGTAGCTATGCTATGTTTGTGTCGACTTGTGGTGTTTGCGTCTATATGTGATGTTTGCAATGTGGTGTTGTGTTTAGAAAATCAATAAATATATTTGAACAAGTAAAACCAGGATTCCAGAGGATGGAACTGCAGCACTTAAAGTGGTGCCAAGGTCCATTACTTCTGTAGTGTAGACGCACCCAGGGGACGACAACATGGACAGTCCCTCCTAGAAAGAAGAGGAAGCAGCCAGCTGCTGGGTTGTGCGTGGGAAGGAGAGACGTTTTGCATTTGCAAAGGAAGCACTTGCCTTGATGCTCAAAGCAGGGTTTAAAAATAAAAAAAACTGGGCCCTCCGGAAAGCCAAGAACAAGTCGGACAGGTTTGGAGATTTTCTTGTCCTCCAGCAACAGCATTCCTCAACTTTCCCAAGCTGGCGCATTTCCATGGGATGTGAGCCAGGGTCAGGGAAGGCTTTTGAAAACCTCTTCCTTTAGTGCTTTTAAAGGGGAATATCAATGGTCACGAGAGGATGAATGTTTCTGTCTGACTGAGTGTGTGAGAGAGTAAATGTGTATGTGTGAGAGGGAGGGAAGGAGGTAGGGAAGGAAGGAAGGAAGGAAGGAAGGAAGGAAGGAAGGAAGGAGTGTGACAGTGTGTGTATATAGATCTGTGCGCATTGGCGCATGTGAGTGTGGCTGTGTGAGACAGCATGTGTAAAATTTACCCATGTGTTAAGTATTGGATTTATTTAAATGAAACTGTTCTAATTTGTACCATG
>NW_024840435.1:0-1137 GCF_019175285.1 Sceloporus undulatus
GTGAGTGAGAATCGAGCGATGCAAATTCACGTCATAAGGTTAAAGTACTTTCACACCTGGTTCCTTTCAATGGGAGACCCTCCCGTGGGGCTTCCACGGTGCTTCCGGAGTGAACCCTTACTGGCTCCTCATTTTGGGGAGTCTGCTAAAAAGTGAGTTGACGGGATTCGCATTGAGGCTCACTTCGAATTCACTGCGAATTGCTCTGGTGTGGAATTCCAATTTGCTTGTGCTCTGGAACACCACTTCAAAACCCCCGGGTTGCAAATTTCCCATGATGCCATGCTGCAATTTTGCCCCATTTGCTTCCAGTGCTCCCCCCTGAATGAATGCCTTCACGTTTTTATGTGGAGAGGAGACATGCTGGCAAGGAGAAGGAGAAGAGGGGGGGGAAGGGAGAGGGAGGGGGGTTGGGGAAGCGTTTAAAGGGCCCGTGGGGGGGGGGGGGGGCAGGAGGTCCTCCAAAGTGGGGCCAAGGGGGAGGCAGGGTTTACTTCCAAGGAGAAATGCAGTTTCTACACGGATTATTTTGCAGGGAAAGAATTATTATTATTATTATTATTATTATTATTATTATTATTATTAAAAATTCTTTCACTGCAAAATAATAATAATAATAACAACAATAATTTTGCCGGTGGGTGATTCATTCGGATGAAGCAGAGGGCATTTGGAGATAGGTGACATTCCCTATCCTTCACGTGAGGCTAGGGATGGAGGGTAGGTCCAGAGGACAGATCTAAAGGGAAAGAAACAGGAGCTGGAGAGAGAGATGCAACTCCCAGAATTCCATAGCTTCAAGCCAAGGACCCCACAACAAACTCCAACTCCCATAATAATAATAATAATAAGGTGCCTGGGGCCAGGTTAGTCTCCACGACTCGGAGGACGTTCTCCATAGCTGCCCCAGCCCTTTGGAACGCGCTGCCCACTGAGCTCCGCTCGTCCACTACCCTGGCCCAATTTAGGAAGGATCTCAAAACCTTTCTATTCCAAGAGGCATTCCCCGAATAAATATCCTGTGGGCCTCCCTCCTCTTTCGTGGCCAAGAGGCTGGGCTATGGGGCTTTTACTGTTGTTTTGTTTTAACTGTGTTTTTAATTGTGATTGTTTTAACCTGTTGTGAGCCGCCCTGAT
>NW_024840436.1:0-1137 GCF_019175285.1 Sceloporus undulatus
TGTCTATCTTCAGTACATGAGGAAGAGGCTTAGGGGTCCATGTTGGGTCTGATGAAAGTGATGCTCTCCTTCATGCCATCTATTGCCCTTTCACACAAGGATTTCCAAGATGTGTCTGTATCTGGGAAGACACAGCAGTTGCACAAGAGTTGTGGGAATTTTGTTTAAGCATTTTCTTACTGTCCATGTGGGCTAATCTCCTGCTGAAAAAGGAGTGCCCCTTCTTCACCTCCAAATCATGTCTCTCCTGCTCTACAAGTTATAGGTCCTGGTATGTGTTTTTACCATATTGCAAGAAAGGTGCTATAATGCACTGACAGCATTCATGCTTTGCATGTAGGAAGTTCTGTGTTCAGTTTTTGTGTAGGATCTTATGTAGTAAGGAAGCTAAGCAAGATCTATCCCTGTCCCTGAAAAGTCACTCAGAGCTTTCCCCAATCTTCTAGATATTTTGAAGAGTAACTTGTGTCTATCATTCCACTTTAGGAACTGATAGGGATTTGTAGTCTAAAATGCCAGGAGAATATCACCCGAGGGAAGTCTGTTACTGATAGAGCTGACCAGAGATCTCCATATGAGGCAGTATATAAAACATTTCTTCTTCTTCTTCCACTCTTGGTGACACTGACCTGCTCCATGCGACAGTTTTCCTTATATCTTCTATGTGCTACTGAGTGTGTTTTTCAGCATTTGGTGCTTAAAGCCCTATCTAATGTACATGCTGCCCTGGTATTATTGTAATGGGAAACCATGGTTTCTTGTGACAATAGTATATGAGCCTTGAGCTCTTGTACTCTGCCCTCCTCTTTTTTCTCATTGGAGAAGAGGCTTGAAAGCATTAGTTTCCAATTACTTTTTTATTGGAAAAACAAAAGAACTTTATTGAAGATGGTCAGGATAGAAGTGATCAGCAATGCATTTAGGTCAGATCTAAGGCTTCCTTCCTCCCCACGATAGTATTAAGACTCAAGTTTAAAGCTACTCAAGTTTAAAGAATCCTTTTGAGAAGCCACAGTGTTGTTTTTTATGGGTAAACTCTGGTTAAAACAAACCAAGATCTGATACCTTTGTTCCTATTTGGTTGATTTTTGTCAAGTTGCGCTTAGGGAAATCACATTGTTCATGTTTGGATGTCAC
>NW_024840437.1:0-1137 GCF_019175285.1 Sceloporus undulatus
GCAGGAGGAAGAGAGAGAAACTGGGACATTTTAAAAGCAGCTGGGAAAGTAGAATGGCAGTGGATTAATCAAATTAGGTCCATTGGAAGGGATGCTTTGGTTTGATGCAACATGACTCTTCTGATGCTCCTATAATCCGTGGCTTCACTCCCCACCATAGACCTTCTCTTGTTTCACACCATTCACAATCCTTAATCAGGTTTTTTGTACTAGTGTTACTCATAAATCATAATTGCTGTATGTATATCACTGAATGGATATACATTGTTTAGTTAAGACATAAACAACTAGCCAAACTAAAAGTATACCTTTAAATTACAAGATCATCTGCACAGCCTAAATATATTTACCTGTACAAAGTTACATGTGGTTAAAGTGAACATTTGATAAGGTGCGATTTTTTTTTAAAAAAAAGAAAAGTGTAAAAGAATTTCAAAAAGTTAAAAATTAAATTTAAATCGTGAAATTTTACATTTATTTTTTTTTAAAAAAATACATTTAAAATTTTAATTTTTAAAAAAATAACCCTGAGGCCTCTCCTTTCTCTTCCTACTGGGCCTTGCCCCGCTCACACCATCTTTTCTGCTGAGTTCCAGTGTTTTAAAGGGATGCAGGTGAATGCCATGGCCCATTTCTGACAAAAGGCAGACGTTTGGGGAGCAGTGGTGTCAGCTCCCCTTTTGAGTATCACTTGTTGTGGTTTGTGTTCCCCACACTCTCCTATTGATGCCCCTGCCTATAATGTTATTCTGGGTGAACAGCTGCAAAGAGTCTGGAGTCCAGTTTTCTAGCCCCAGACACTCCAAGGCATGTATAGACTCTGCACACAATGCCAAAACCGAAACCAAAAGAGTAGCCAGAAATCCACTTCTGTCTGGGAAAAAAGGGTGTGTGTTTTTAAATCGTTGATCATTGCAGGGGCCAAAGGTTGCAACCTATTGAGAAGATGCATCACCATTCTTTTAAGAGACCAAGATAAGGAGAATCCAGGGAATCTGGAGTGGTTCAGGGCCTTACAACAGCTTTGGGAGCTATGTTTGGCACACTTTGCCCACCCTTGATGTGTGCAAACTGCCAGTATATTATTATTATTATTATTATTATTATTATTATTATTATTATTATTATTATTATTAT
>NW_024840438.1:0-1137 GCF_019175285.1 Sceloporus undulatus
TCCTCTCTTTTCTTTTTAAACTGGTTGTATGTAAACAGCTTCAAGAGTCCTTTTGGTTGATGAACAGGGAGTGCATGAAATCAGTGTTACTTAAACTATCTGATGGGGGGACCAGTGGGTTCTTTTTTCCCAGGGACCAGCACTAAATTTGTTCCCACTGACTACAGCTGGTACAGAGGCTGTCCTTTTCTCCTCCGGGTCGTTGCAGCAACAACCGCATGGCCGCGACAACAATCCACTGAGATGATGCCAAGGTGCTATTTGCACCCTGGGGTGTTGTGGTGACGTGTCTTGTGCGCCGTGCCATTTGGACACATCACACAAGGCTGGTCATGGATGCACACGTGCTGCATCAAGATGATGCCACCCATACATACTAGGGTTCGGGAGCGTGCGGTTGCTGCACGCTCCCAAATCCTAGTATCGGTGGTACCACGCCACTTTTGGCTCATGTGTACCTGGCCTACTTTCTTTCCTAGAACCTTGTTTGCAGACCAGCACTGACCCATGGATCAAAAATTTCAATAGCTCTACTCTAAATGACTGAAAAAGAAAATGGTGGCCACAATAAAGGTCTCCCACCATTTCACAGGATTACATTCAGTTGAATATCATCACTAGGTAGAAGAGCAAGGATTGGGGCTGCAACCTGCCTTTGCAGTACAAAGTTCTTTCGTGTTTATCTAACAACAGTGGATAGTGGAAAAGCCTCCTCCCGTTGGCTGACAGGGTTATGAAATCTCTGCTGTGGTCACCTACAAACCTATGATGTGCTTCTCAAGTATTCTCTTGGGCATGTGCACTTTCTTATCTTCACCTCTATTCATTGTGCTGCCACCTAACAGGTCCTTAGGGTTGCTGATAGACCTGTTAGGTGGCAGCACAATGAATAGAGGTGAAGAAGTGGAAAACTTCTCCAACCTGGTGTCCCCAGGACAGGGCAGATTTCAACTCCTGTCATTGCCTAGTCAGCATGGGATGGTGGGACTTTCCCAACATCTCTGGAGGACACCAGGTTATGGAAGGCTGAATAAGCCTTTTGAGAATGGAACGCCTGCAGCTTTTACCTGGGTGGGGGGCTGGAGCAGGGTACTGGGAAAACTTTGTCCAGAATCCTTTTAGTATGCTACATTATCC
>NW_024840439.1:0-1137 GCF_019175285.1 Sceloporus undulatus
GAGGAAGAAAAGAGGTAGAAAGGAAGTAGGAAAGAAACAAAGACGGAAGGAAGGAAGGAAGGAAGGAAGGAAGGAAGGAAGGAGGGAGGGACAAAAGGAAGTGAGCGAGGGAAAGAGAGAGGGAACAGAAAGGGACGAAGTAGAAAAAAGAAAAGAGGGAGGGAGGTAGAAAGAAAGGGAAGGGAGGGAGGAAACAAGGGAGGAGGAAAGGGCGGGAGGAAACAAAGAAAGAAATAAAGAAGGGAGGGAGGGAGGGAAGGAAGGAAGGAAACGTGGAAAGAAGGGAGAAAAGAAGGAGAAAAGAAAAGAGAGGGAGGGAGGGAGTAAAAAAGGAGGAAAGGAAGGAGGGAGGGAGAGAGGTAGAAAGGAAGGAAGGGACTAAAACTTCTTTTTGGATGGTGTAGATATCTATTTTATACTAAATTAAATTCTAAGAAGCAATTAAGAGTATTGGTTGAATATTAAACCTAAATGTTGTTCAGTCCTTCCTAAATGGGCATCCATAAAGGAAGCGTTTTGTAACTGGGTCCAGCTAAGCCAAGAAAAATGGGTAAAATATGAAGATCTGATTGATCAAAAAGGCAAAAGACATACAAATAAAGTCACAAAGCAATTGATATTAGAAGGTCTTAGCTGTACCTGGTTTACTTTTAGACAGATTAGGGAAAGGTTTATAATGGATGTTAAGACTTTAGCAGTTAGCTAAGCGGATATGGAATAGGAAAAAAATTGTTCAATCAAAAGATAATCATAGAATCAACATTTTTTATAAAATGTTATTAAAAATTGAGTTAGAGAATGAACAAGTCAAAACCCAGATGGTGAAATGGGCGCAAAATTTGGGACAAAATACAGATTTTGATCAGTGGGAGAAAACAGGAGTGAAGAGATTAAAATATACTTTAAGTGTTAATTATAAAGAAAATGATTGTAAGATATATTTACGTTGGTATAACCCCTTTAAAAAGGCAAAAATGTTGAAAAACACAAAGAAGATTTGTTGGAAATGTGAGATAAAAACACAGTACGCTATTTCATATGTTCTGGGAATGTGCTGAAAAATACTGGAATGAAATACATAAGTCAATACAAATTATATTAGAAGAAAAGATAGAAAAAGACCCCAAAATGTATTTA
>NW_024840440.1:0-1137 GCF_019175285.1 Sceloporus undulatus
CTTGATCTAGAAACTATACTCATATTAATGCAGCCTAGAATCACATTGGCCTTTAGGAGGCATATATCTCTTTCAAGTGCAGTTTAATTGTGATAGCAACATCCTGTAGAATATCTGAATTTGTAGTTTAGTGAGGCACTATTGGAGAGACACCAAAGGAGAGGGGCCTTGGGGATTGGGAGGCAGCCATGAACCTGACAGATTTTAAGAACTGGTTTGAGAGAACTTCTGAGAATTGGCTCAAAACCTTGTTTTCAGACATACAGTATTTAGGGGTTCCATTTAGCAATTATGAGTAATATCTATGAAGGGAGGAAAAGGGAGACACAAACCTGCTTTTCCTCTAATGTTTCTTTTCCTACCTGAACTTGCTTAGTTCCATGGTTGATTCCAGAGGCCCTTTGTTACCCAAAATGCTGGAGTCTGGGGAGGATACTCCCAAGTGCTATGATTTTAGGGGAATGTGGTACTTTGCTGAAAGCAGACATCTAGTTTGTTTGGGCAAGAGCGATCTTGGGATTCAGCCCAACTATACAAGGCCTGGAAGCACAGAGAACTCCAAATGCATTTGAAATAGGTTTTTATGTTTTATTTAGGGGAAAAGCAATATACACACATATACAGATATAGGTGTTCACACACACAAGAACTAGTAAGAAAGGTTGGAGTGGTGAATAGTGTGAGGCTTTGCTAATGGTAAAACTTTACCTAGGTGGAACTTGATTACAATTGTGGAGGGTTAAGAATGGTGAGAGAAGTCAGTAACTCCAATGGCAAGTGGAGCTGGTGAGTGTAGTGAGGTCTTTAGCAATGTAAACTGACAGACTGTCTGTCTGTAATTTGACTGACGTCGAAGAACAATCAGCCAGGGCAGATATTTATACTGTAATTGTTTCTTGGGGTCAGAAACTGAGTGTTCAAAAAGGTTTATATCATTTTAGAAAGATTCCTGGGGGAGAGAATGGTTTGAATCCAAATTAAATGCAATGGGTGCTTGGTGGAAATATCTCAGACAAAAAGGATTAGCACACCGGCTCTTGGTCCTTCTTGGCTCTGAATTCCTATTGGGTTCAAAAGCCAATATACAGCGCAACCTGAGGGTGACACTCCCAGATGCAGCTCAAGAATAACATAGCA
>NW_024840441.1:0-1137 GCF_019175285.1 Sceloporus undulatus
CTTGGAATGCATAGACATGCATGCTGGTGTGGTCTAAAAAGTAACCTTTTTTGCATTTTCTCTTTTTGAAATGAAAAGCTGCCCCTGGACATTGCATTCAGAACACCAGAGGAGGATGAAGAGGCGGTGCAGTATGTGCTTTACCCTTTCCCTGCAGCCTACTTTTCCTCTCAAAATACTTACACACACCACACACAGAGACACCTGCAAATTCTTTTGCTTTCTATGTGGCTATATAAGGATTACTTTCTTTTCCTTGTTGGGACAGAAAGAAAAGTTTTGGTTGTTACTGTTGTTATGTGTCCTCAAATTGTTTCCGACGTATGGTGACCCTAAAGAGAAATTATCACAAGGGTTTCTTGGCAAGATTGTTTGTGGGGGGTTTGCTATTGGCTTCCTCTGAGGCTGGGAAAGTGTGACTTGCCTATTGTCACCCAACGGTTTATATGGCTAAGCTGAGATCTGAGCCCTGGTCTCCCAGTGCCCTAGTTCAGCATTCAAACCACTGCACCACACTTGGTTATGCAGACATCCATGCACTATGTTGTTTGGCATTCAGGTCCAACACGTGACCATATATAAATGAGGACAAGGATAAAGTTAGCAACCTTTCCATGCCTATACTCACTAACTGGTAATGTGGACCATAGTACTCACTTTCTTGCTTGTCTTACTACACCCATTCTCTTCCTTCATTGCTGTAACCTACAGCCATTTTTTTCTCTTTCTTCCATTATAATAAATATTTTACTATGCACAAGTAATTTGTAAGTAAAGCTGCTTTATACATTTTGAAAAGAAGGCTCTACGTTTCTTTTCTCTGCAAGAAACTGTGGGGAGGGAGATGTGAGACTGGTTGGTATTCAGCTTCTGCCTTGCCAATATGATTACACTGCTAAAGAGCTGACTGTGTACATACTACATTTCCCAACATGGCAGTTTGGAGCAGGCAAATAGCATGCAGGGAAAGAATCCCTCTGCCTTTTTCTGCATCTCTGCTTCCCTGTGTTCAAGATGGAGAAATGTGCTTTCTGATGCTCCAGAAGACAGCAGCTGAATGAATAGATTCCTACTAAATGTTGGGGAGAATTTCCTGTGGGTAATAACAAGGGGTGCCGTTAGCAGGTTCAGGGGATG
>NW_024840442.1:0-434 GCF_019175285.1 Sceloporus undulatus
ATACTTTTTGAGGACAAAGATAAAGGACTTAATAATTCAAAAAAAAAATTCCACTAAGAAATTAGTAATTGGAGAAGAAGAAGTAAGGGTGTTTAAAGACATCCCAAGCCAAATCTTAAAGAGAAGGCAAGAATATAAATTCTTAACAAGGTTGCTATTAAGAGCGGAAGTAGAATTTAGGTGGGACAGAGTAGAGGGAATTTCCTTTAACTATAAACAAAAACGTTATAGGGTAGACACAATTGAAAAGGCCAAAGAGGTGTATGGAAAAATTAAACAAGAGATTGAAGAAGGAACAAGGAAATAAAGTAGGAATTGGGGAGATAGTAGAAAAGAGGAAGAAATTGAATAGAGAGTTTAATAAATACAGAAGAGCTAAGAAGTAAAATATATATTAAAAGAAGGGAATCAGTTGGTTTTGGGGTTTTTTTGTT
>NW_024840442.1:534-1136 GCF_019175285.1 Sceloporus undulatus
ATATATATTAAAAGAAGGGAATCAGTTGGTTTTGGGGTTTTTTTGTTCGTTGTTGCTGCTGTTGTTCGCTTTTCAAAATCTAACAAGAAGGCAAAGCTGAGAGACAATGATGGCGTTCAAGTGTTTAACGTGGAACGTTAAAGGTCTAAACTCTGGGGCAAAGAGAGCCCATGTGTTTCATTATATAGAAAAACAGAAGGTTAATATCGCTTGCCTACAAGAGACACATATAAATAAAAGAGATATAAAATACCTGAAGAGACCAAAGCTTGGTACTGTATATTCTTCATCAAATAATAAAAGGAAGAAAGGGGTAGCATTATACGTGGATAAGAACATTGTAAGTAAAGAAATTGCTACAGATCAAAAAGGACACTATGTGGTGGTAGAAATAAAAATAGGAGGAGACGATGTGTTAGTGATAGGAATTTATGCACCCTTTAAAGAAAAAGAGACATTTTTCTGAAAATTGCAGGATATTATTCTAGAACAAAAAAAGGAGAAAGTTATAGTGATGGGAGACTGGAATGGGGTATTTGACCCTAAAGAGGACATAACGAGACAAGTTGGTAGAGAAGGAAAAATAAACAAGGGAGAACATG
>NW_024840443.1:0-1136 GCF_019175285.1 Sceloporus undulatus
AAACTAACAAAAAGTATTGAATAACAGCCAGTGCATTGGGGAGAAAACATAGTAATGACTAACACATTACTATTAATAAAAAAGACAAACAATAGCATCTCAAACAATGTTGTGAAAATATATCTTGCTGCAGTGGAATCTGGGACTCTGGACTAATGTCGTTCTGGACTCCTCATAAAGGCTAGACTACGAACACAACAATGAAAGAAACCAGAGAAACAGTTTTCAGTTGAATGCATAGGGAAAACAATGCTTTAATGAGGCAGAACAAAATATTACAAATAGGATTCAGTAGCTGCCACATTCTGGTCTTGCTCAACAAATACCAATGTCCAAATGGAAAATGGGCGGGAGCTCTGTGTTTAATATTTGTCTTCCTCTGACTGTCGTCAGGCCATATATTCCACAAATCAGTCAACTTCTCTTGGAGCAAGGTATCTCTATACCTTGCTCCAAACTCCCTAATATAAAACTAGTTAATATCACCTCTAAACAATCTTCCTGTTACCATCCTTACTTACCTAACAAAAAAATAATAATGTGCAGAACAGCTCTACCCTTCATGACTAGAATTCTTCAAATTTGGCTTTGCTCTGTTTAACCACATCCAGACAGATAGTAGCAAGTAGAAAGTACATTTCTATACTGCTTATCAGTGCACTTCAGTATTCCCTAAATGTGTAAGCTAATTGCCACCAATGAGCTGGGTACTCATTTTAATGACCTCGGAAGGATGCAAGCCTGAGTCGAGCTTGAGCCCCTCTTGGTTGGTACTGAACTCGCAACCTTGCAGTTTGTGAGTGGCTGCAGTACAGGCATTTAACAACTGTACCATCAGAGAGAGAGAGAGAGAATTTCAACAACAACCCTTACAAAACAATCTGACAAAACAGCATATCTAATTTAACAAATTGTGTACTATTGACATTAATTACAATTGCATTAAATACAGGATGACAAGGATGTATAAAAAAGAAAGAATAAAACAAGAGGTTACTGGATAAGATATCGAATCAACAATAATAATGATAACTACAACAATGTATCCTCTTTGCAATCCACTGCTACTGTATTCAAGAAGATGCAGCAGATCTTTTGGGTTGCTACTGCAAAGGTGGCAATCTTAAGAGTGATAG
>NW_024840444.1:0-289 GCF_019175285.1 Sceloporus undulatus
CCTGGCTGGCTGGCTAGCTGACTGACTACTTGGCTGGCTGGCTGCTTGGCTGGCTGGCTGGCTGGCTGGCTGGCTGGCTGGCTGGCTGGCTGGCTGGCTGGCTGGCTGGCTGGCTGGCTGCTTGGCTGCCTGGCTGCCTGGCATGCTTGCCCGCCTGCTTGCCTGCCTGCTTGCCCGCCTGCTTGCCTGCCTGCCTACCTCCATGCCTGCTTACTGGGCTGCCTGCTTACCTGGCTGCCTGTTGGCCTGGCTACCTGCCTGGCTGCCTGGCTGCCTAGCTGACTGACTA
>NW_024840444.1:389-747 GCF_019175285.1 Sceloporus undulatus
TGCCTGCCTGCCTGCCTGCTTGCTTTCCTGGCTGCCTGCCTGGCTTCCTGCCTGTCTGCCTGCGTACTTGTCTGGCTGCCTCCTTACCTGACTGCCTGGCTAGCTGCCTGCTTCGCTGGCTGGCTGGCTGGCTGGCTGGCTGCATGGCTGGCTGCATGGCTGCCTGGCTGCATGGCTGGCTGCATGGCTGCCTGGCTGCCTGGCTGCCTGGCTGGCCTGCTTGCCTGCCTGCTTGCCTGCCTGCCTGTTTGCCTGCCTGCCTGCCCTCTTACCTGGCTGCCTGCTTACCTGGCTGCCTGCTGGCCTGGCTACCTGCTTGCCTGGCTGGCTGGCTAGCTGACTGACTACTTGGCTGGCT
>NW_024840444.1:847-1136 GCF_019175285.1 Sceloporus undulatus
CCTGGCTGGCTGGCTAGCTGACTGACTACTTGGCTGGCTGGCTGCTTGGCTGGCTGGCTGGCTGGCTGGCTGGCTGGCTGGCTGGCTGGCTGGCTGGCTGGCTGGCTGGCTGGCTGGCTGCTTGGCTGCCTGGCTGCCTGGCATGCTTGCCCGCCTGCTTGCCTGCCTGCTTGCCCGCCTGCTTGCCTGCCTGCCTACCTCCATGCCTGCTTACTGGGCTGCCTGCTTACCTGGCTGCCTGTTGGCCTGGCTACCTGCCTGGCTGCCTGGCTGCCTAGCTGACTGACTA
>NW_024840445.1:0-1136 GCF_019175285.1 Sceloporus undulatus
TAATCCCCAGAATTCTCTAGCATTGAGTCAGGGCAGGGCAAAGTGGTCTCAAACTGGATTATTTCTGCAGTGTGTTTTGGACCAATGACTCTGGGCATCAGGGTTCGATTCCCAGCTTGGCCATAAAACCCATTGAGTGACCTTGTGCAAGTCACAGGCTCTCAGCCTCAGAAGAAGGCAGTGGTGAACCTCCTGTGAAGAAATCTTGCCAAGAAAACGCCATGAAAACCTTAGGGTTGTGGTAAGTAAGAAATGACTTGAAGGCACACAGCAACAACACCAACAACGGTTGATCAACTGGGATCTGCTATGGATGCAAAATCAGTTTTATGTGTCTGGAGTGTTTTAGGTTCTGGGGCAGCAAAGCAAGACTAAGGACTGTTCACTCAATATGTTTCTTGTGATGGTCTCTGCTCTCTCTTCCAAAGAAGGTTTCATCCCAGTGTGACATGGAAGTGAATGGAGATTTCCAGTTCCAAAGCCTGCTAGACAAGGAGTCGTGAGATGGATGCCTCTCCCTGGCCTCATGCCTCTGTTGCAGCCAAAGCATGCGAGAATCCCTGGAACTCTTACTACTGTGTGCATTGCTCCAGAAGAATGCACAGGTAAGAAGATGAGGGACAAGTAGGTTAATTCCTCCTATCCCATTCTTTTGCTGTTCAGAAATTCAGTTTGGTTCTGCAAATTGTGTTGTTTTGTCCCCCTGAGCTGTTTTTATATACATAATGGAGAAGGGGTGCCATCTCACAATTCAGGGAAGGAAACATTTGTTCTTTAAGGCCAAGAGGCAGGGTCTACAACACAAAATTGGACAGCCTTAAGCTGTAGGTCAGGGGTAGGCAACCTGCGGCCCGCGGGCCGGATGCGGCCTAGCAAGGCCTTGGGACCGGCCCCAGCCCGGTCCTGCTGCCAATTGCCGCCAGGACTTTTGGGGGGCAATTGTCTATAGAAGCCTCAGAAACATTCATTTATATTAACATTTTTTAAAAAATCAGCAAATTTTTTTGCGTGTCCTCCATTTTTTTAAAAAAAAGTGTCTTCCATTTGAAAATTTTGTCCTACATTTTCCTGGTTTATTTATATATTTAATTTTTTAAACAAATTATTTAATTATTTATTTTTTGGCTTCGGCCCCC
>NW_024840446.1:0-1136 GCF_019175285.1 Sceloporus undulatus
GGAAGATTGCATTAGAAATGGATAGACTCAATCAAGGAAGCCATGGGTCCGAGTCTGCGTTCTTCCCTGGATTTCTTTCCCTCTGTCAGTTATTTTGCATTGTTGGGTGTATTGTTTTGAGAATCTCCAAAAATAAAGCCAGAAGTGGATGTCTAGCCACTTCCATTATTGATGTTGCCTTCATTCTGGGGGCTGGTATAGCCTGCAGTGGTTCTTGGTGGGTTGCCAATGAGCTCCCAAACTCCTGGCAGAATTTCTGCCAACTTCGTTTTCCACCTGCAGCCTCCTAGACCACATCCCCTGCATGGGCTGCACAGTGAAAGGGTAGCAGTAAATTACTTTTCTCTGAACGTAAATTACTTTTCTCTGAACGTCTGGTTTTACTCATGGCAGGAAAGCTGGAATCAAAGCCTTTATTCTTTGTATCTAGGCCAAACTCGTAATAGCATGAAGAGCAGTAGCTTTGCATTCCAGGGGATTCCTGGATTCCAGTTCTGAGAAATGGCTATGACTAATATGATTGAACAAATGGTAAACGTGTATTTCAGTAAAATGTGAGCTTTTATACCAGTTTTAACTTTTCGCTCAAAAGTGCATTTTGTATTAATTGGCACACCATGCTCAAAAAGCAAGACGTAGTAGTTGCACAGTGTTTATATGATGACTTTATTTTATTTAGAGTAATATTAAATGGGAATACCAAATTTCTGAGAAGATTGGTGGTGAAATATAAAGGATTCGGTGAATGGCTGCAAGGATGATGAAATATCCTTATCACAGTGGTGATAAAAATGGGAGACAAGTAATAGGATGACAAGCTGAAAGAATTTAATATATTTATCCTGTATTAATATGGGAACACTTTTCAAATATCTTCAGGAACATCTGAAAGAAGCAAGAGATTTGCTTACTGTATGCAATAAGGACAATGCAGAATGCAATGGGTCTTAAAAAATATAGAAAGATAGATACAGATTTTTTAAAAATGGGACATATTATTAATACATCACTTATCCATCAGGCTATATAAAACCAAAACATCTAAAAGAGTAAATGATTTAAAAGAATAATATCATTAATGGCTGTGACATATGCTGTTATTTCTAAATTAAGGACAAATAAATGGACAAATAAAG
>NW_024840447.1:0-518 GCF_019175285.1 Sceloporus undulatus
TCCATTAGACCAATCTGATGTAGGAAAGCATTTTACATCATTCTAAAGGCGAAAGATTTATACGATCTGAAGAGAAACCAGAGTAGCACATATTGTATATCTTTTAGATATACATAAGCTGTAGACAAGTAGTGCATGTTCTGGTTCTGGTGCACGCTTAGGTTATGCATATGTATTTATATTGTATGGAGGTTTATTGCACCTAGTGCACTGTATTTACATTTTATATATAGCTGTGTGATACTGCTTTTTATTATGTTACTAGTATTTTGAAACGGCCCTTGGGCTACTCAATAAATTGTATATTCAATAATGGAAGTGTTTACATCATTCTAAAATTTATGATATGGTGACACATTACTTCACTAACAGAAAGATAAAGATGTTATTCTTTTCAAATATTCCAATAAGCATTAAACCTGCTATGCTTTGGGGTTTCTAATGGGTATACAGTGGTACCCCGGGTTACGAATTTAATTCGTTCCGCCGCCGCGTTCGTAACCCGAAAAGCTTTCGCA
>NW_024840447.1:618-1136 GCF_019175285.1 Sceloporus undulatus
TCCATTAGACCAATCTGATGTAGGAAAGCATTTTACATCATTCTAAAGGCGAAAGATTTATACGATCTGAAGAGAAACCAGAGTAGCACATATTGTATATCTTTTAGATATACATAAGCTGTAGACAAGTAGTGCATGTTCTGGTTCTGGTGCACGCTTAGGTTATGCATATGTATTTATATTGTATGGAGGTTTATTGCACCTAGTGCACTGTATTTACATTTTATATATAGCTGTGTGATACTGCTTTTTATTATGTTACTAGTATTTTGAAACGGCCCTTGGGCTACTCAATAAATTGTATATTCAATAATGGAAGTGTTTACATCATTCTAAAATTTATGATATGGTGACACATTACTTCACTAACAGAAAGATAAAGATGTTATTCTTTTCAAATATTCCAATAAGCATTAAACCTGCTATGCTTTGGGGTTTCTAATGGGTATACAGTGGTACCCCGGGTTACGAATTTAATTCGTTCCGCCGCCGCGTTCGTAACCCGAAAAGCTTTCGCA